>NW_020291927.1:183047-290329 GCF_003184865.1 Aspergillus homomorphus CBS 101889 | reverse complement strand
GAACTAATCTGATTGATGGCATTTCGCCGGGTATATCGTTTCATTGCCGGGTGAAAGCGTGTCACACTGAGCCTGGTATGTACATCATGAAACTAACAAGCCCTGTCAAGTGAACTATACCCCGCACAATTCGCGGGGTATCCCGTCTCTAAAAGCGGGGTTCGTCCAAGCATCCATGCCAAGAAGGGGCTTATCTATCTGAGGACTCTTTACAGTGGGAGGAAATTAATATGCACCCCCCCTCAGAAAGAGTTCAGCACTTTCCCTAATCAAGTCTAGCCTATGGCTATTCTGCCAGCTTCTTCCCATATATTTTAGGCGGTGTGTGAGCGCTTCAAGAAGGCGGTATCACTAGAACCAAACATTGGGGGAGAGGGGGGGGGTGCAAATTAATTTCCTGCGACTGTACCAAGGTCGCGCGGGTGGAGATACCCCGAGATTCATGGGGCTACAGGCTGGGCACCTCTTGCTTATTCTATCCCTAATAGGATTTCCAAAATCCTTGTTCATGGATACGGAGGACTGATGTACCTGTAACATAGATGTTATTGCTCCGGGTGCGAAAAGACCAATGCTCTCACCTCGACGCTGACCCTAGGACACGATGTCTCTGGGGCATTTCCGGGAACAAATGATGTATGAGGGGCATCTGCAATGAGCCTTATTAGCCAAAAGTCTATTGCACGGCCTCTTCTGCCCGGGCAACTCCGAAGGGTCTAATCGATAGCGGGAAGACCGACAATCCGCATGGTGTGTCACTTACACTTCACGCTATTCTCGTTAGAGTCAAACCCCTTGAAAAGCAGCACATCCTCGACATCCTGTCCACTCATAAAATACCATTGAGAGGATCCACTTGGATCATACTGTGGATAGAGCAGAGTGCCATTGTAATTTCCCAGTATCATATCCGTTTCAATTACCTTCGATGGATCTAGGGTACGCCCATCACACACAGCAAGCGGGTGGTCGTGGATCGGTCCACTGATTGGTCGCCACAGGCTAATTCTCACCAGTTAGGGCTCGACGCTCGGAGGGGGGAACGACAAGGCTAGAATTTCTGTACGGGCAACCTTGGTACTTACTTGATCAATCGAACCCGTCCAGCAAGAAGATGGTGTGATTCTTCAGGAAGATGATTTCGGATCCGTTCCATCATCGGGGTTCCAATCTTGTCCCGCGTAAGAAGCGTGTCTTTAATATTGTCAGCAGTGTTCTTGCTGGCTCAACACCTTCGCACCGTCTACATAGTGGTCACCCTACCGATATGAACCTGCTTGGCGAAACTCTGCAAATTAGGGTTCCTCGTCCGTCGCTCCTTCGCGCTTTTCTTCTTTCTGATCTACACAAATTATAAATTTAGTGTTCGGTACATGTTCACATTCTGCGGTACTCACTTTCCAATCGAAAATCATCACCTCATCAGCTCCCTGAACCTCCCTTTTTAGAATGGCCTCGCATTCGGGCAGAAAAAGACTTCGAACTTTGAGGGAATCCGAATAATCCCAAGGCTTCGTCAGAGCCGGTGGGGGGCATTGTAGATAGACAAAACCATTGATGTCAAGATGAAATGAATCTTGCGCCAATCCCCGAATGTCTCTTATGGTTTCGGCGTGATCTGCCTCGTGGAAGACTAAGTTAGTCGTTTTATCACGTTCCTTTTGCCGCCGCCGTCGAGTGACGAATTGACCGATTCGATAGGGGCGAATATGAGCATAGCTGGGCTGCCATTGGAGGTAGGTCAACTTTGCTTGCACATCTGCTGCCATGTTGTATCTTTCGCGCTAATCGGAATTGGGAGCAAACTTCTGGGTGGAGGAACTAAAGATAGTGCAATTTAATACAGCAAGTGTGCAGGTCAGGGCGTGGAGGGGGACTTATTATCATACATCCAGACGACTAAGAGTGTCACGCAACTCGAGTCAGTCATGAAATTGAGTGAGTCATTCCTTGTGTGAGCTTGATCTAGGGAGCTACGCTAAGCCTAGCAGTACACCTAGGAACTTGAAGTACAGTAGGGTAAGACACACTATTTGGACGATGACCAAGGTTCTCGAAGGCCTCGCCCTAGTCCTTTTTGAGGGTGTATCCGCGTCCGATTGAGCATCTTTAGTACTAAGCAGTACTGTACACCACTTCTCTTTTTCGGGGTCTATATGCACGATTGCTGAGGTTTTGACGAACATTGACTATCCCCATCGTAATTTACGAAGGTACCAACATTAAGATACAAAGCCACTGATACCAAGGGACGCGAATTAGCGCGATTTGCTCAATATCGATTCATCAGCACTAAGGCCTTGGCATGGAATCGAGAACAAGCTACTGGATGTACATTGGTCAGGCGCTGCTTTCTAAGAGAATTTCGGCCTAGACCCTGAGTCACAAAATCTTGACTAAGTCTAACTTATGGAATGTGCTTTGCATGACCACATTTACCAGATGCGAATATCCCGCGATCGACGGAGTCGAGACAACATACCCTCGGAGGGTTGTGAGCTACCGTAGATAGACTGGGAGAGTACAGAGAATACCACATCCGATATTATCAGGTATCGCAGGCTTTTCTGTTCGAAAGCTGACAGCGGCGTCACCGATGCAGCAAAATTGTGATGCGAACATCGGGCATTGCTCATGCGACCCGGACTCACGCTAGATGACATGGCATGCGGCCTCTAACCGACTTGGGAAACCGATCAGGGATCTGGGTTCATGCGTGATATCAGCGCTAAAGCCCAATTAGGGCGAGTGATTCGACTTATATGCGCCAGCCCTGCACCTCATAGCCAATGGAGACTCATGGTGGAGCAATTGGGAGTTCGCACTCATGGCTTTTAGCTCCTGAGATTGCCGCGCGGGGTAGCAGTGGGTTTGCTGGAGCGCTCAGCAAGGATCCTTCACTCCTCAAGGGCAACTCTCTTGTGCAAGAAGTCAGTTGAACTGACACGCGCTGCGACAAAATTCGAGATGTCAGCGAGAGAAGGTAATCAGGACCCCGGGTTACGGGCGTATCTCGCGACTCTCGAGGCGAGTTCCAGGACACATCCTCGTTACAACTGGCTAAAAGGCTACTTCCAACAAGACCCCGAGTTCGAAAAGGAAAGATTGTATCCGTTTGTGCCTGGACGAACGCGTACGATTGTGGCGAACTTCTTTGAACCACCTATACCACCCACTATTTCGTGTCCCGCAACTCTGGAGGAGCTCGACCAGACTCTTTCTACCAGATCGTCAGAAGCTGCGGTGCGACTCATCTTCGTGACTGCCATAAGTGGCGTTGATGAACAGGTTCGAATTGCGGTAGGTGTCTTCAATCCAAGAAACGAAGAATGATTCATGCTCGATCCGAGCTGACGCGAGCACGAAATGCACAGCAATTGTTGGGAACCGCTAGGGGTCGTAATTTGCGGGAAAGACTCAGTTCAGATGAGCTCGCACCTGTCGTGACCAGGGCGCGCACTGCCGGGGACTCAACGACTCTTCTGCATCCGTTCCATGGCCATAGCTCTTATTTACCGGATCCCAAGGTCTTGAGCCGCATTGCAGCAGCGACGAAGGTCGAGCCGGGGATATTGCTCCGGCACCTGGATCAGCAGGAGCACTTGGTCTACAGGTCCCATACATGGACGAGACATGAAACGCAAGCTGATGAGAATACCGGAAGGTGGCTGGATTTCAGTCTTGGAGTGGATCAACAAAACTTCATCACGGCGGCAATGCTCACCAAGACGTTAGGTCATCTGAGAGGGACGAATAAATACCGGCATACCTGTCAGTACTAGTAATAAAGCATTTGAAAGCAAAGTCACGCCCTGCTGACAAGCACTGCCATAGTACTCATGCTAGCGACTGAGGATAATTGCCTTGGTATCGACTTCAATAAATTCGCTTCAGCGCTTGACCAACCGGCTGTGTCCTATGATGGCACGCCCCACCAGGCATTCGAAGCTATACTTCGATTCATGAGTGAGGAGAAACTGAGGAGTATTCTGGTCAATCCCCTAGGCTTGGTCTGGGATTATACTGCTGGCTTGTCGAAAGCATTTGCTTGCCAAGTAGAGCTTTACCGCCGCAAATGGATTTGTCTGTACGAACCATACGCCAACACTTCGGCCGTGTACGGGGATGCAGAGAGCCGAGACCATGTTCGCAAAGAGGCAAAGCTATTGTCGAGGCATCTTCAATACCTGCACCAGTCGTTGTCGAATCTAAGGCAGATCATGGCTGGAACTCAGAGAAACTCGCGCCCAGGCATCAAAATTGAGACAAACGAAACCGTCCGTGCATTTAAGGACGTATCCAGACTGCTCGAACCTCTCAAGTCGGCGTATGACAATTTCATTGAACAACAGGTTAGCAAGATCTCTCTGCACGAAACAAGGCAATCCATGACCGAGGCCCGCGATCTCCAGCGTCTGTCTTATCTTGGGTTTGTGTTCGCACCACTGAGCCTTGCAAGCTCTTTCTTTTCCATCAATATCCGACCACTTGGAGGGCAGGCTTCGCTCTGGTCATTCGTCGTCACCTCCATGTCTACCTTGTGTCTATCAATTCTGGTCTTGTTGTCCTTGAACAGCCGAATTCACCAGAAGGTGTTTCGAAGCAGTCAAAGTGGGCAGCCGAGATTTGTATCAGGCCATGCACGAAGCAAGGAGCCAGGTCTCCCAGAGACCAAGACCATGCATCCATCTCCAAATCTGCAGAAACAGGACATTGAGACTGGCCAGCCTTTGTCTGAACTTGTGAGCCATATGACGGGGCAGACTGCAGCCCCGTCGCAGCTTGCTGCCGGGGTAGAGCCCTCCAGTGCATGGGCACCGGCACGAAAGCCAGCTAGAATCCCTCCGAACGACAGTGAAAGATCGTGGGAGTGGGAAAGGCTATGGGGTCGGGAAAACCAAATCACAGTTCCTCACGCACCACCTGTCCGCATAGAATATGCCGATCCCCCCTACAGAGGCACCATATCTAATGTTATCACGGCCGTCTCGGCCCAACGACCTTCAAGCCAGCTGGAACGATTGGTGTACACAATGCCGCCGCCGCCAAACATCTCGCTATCTGTGTCATCCAACGCATCAAAATCAAGTTGTACCTCTAAACGGACTGAAAAATCTCTGCAGCCGGTGAACAGTAATGAATATATCCCTAAGGCTAAGCGTGCTCTCTCTAGTGAAGGGGGAAGCATTACAAATGATCGAGTCTTGGATATGACTCCTTGTACTGTCGTCAAATCAACTCCGCAGGTTATATCTTTGGCCTCGAAAAGCTCAACGAGCAACCGGAGTAATGACAACGCGGTACTCCGGAAGATGGAGGATGGGCCAGTGGAAATTGGTGATACCGAGCAGAATCAAGAGAATCCCGATACTAGCACTTTTGCTTTCGGTATGGCTCAGATGTGGAAATCCTCCCACCCCGATGACGGAAGAAAATGGTGGCCAGGCGATGAGGAAGTCTCCATGTTTATCATGCTGAAGAGACTGTGTGAGGAGAGAGATGCAGCCGAGATCAAGCGAACTGTATCTCTTAGGCCATGGTGGAGGTCTAACTTGAAATTCGACATCATTTACGGCCTGGCTCTTGTGGAAGCAGCATGCCACTTGTTAATAGATGCCTTGCCGGTTTTTTACAGCGCCATTAAAAACCGAAAGATTCGCATCGAATGCCTGGCCACCGCGCTAGGCATGACTATTGGCGACAGTGAAGGTCATCTCGCAACATTGCAGTGGTTGGGAATCAGAGGCGTCCGACTAAATATTTGGTATGAAAAGTTCCTCCTTGAACATCATCTTTTGAGTAGGGCCAGCATAGATGACTGCCCAGAGGCCGCACGACTTCTTCTCGACTTGGATGCAAATCCGAACAGTACAACAGCGGAAGATGGCGGAGATATAAAGTCCGAACCTCTTCAATGTGCAGCAATGGCGGGTCATTTGAGCGTCTTAAACGTTCTCCTCGAAGCTGGGGCATATGCCAACGATCCAGCGGCCATGCATATTGCCGCAAGCCATGGCCATCTTCATATAATCAAAGCCTTGGTCACAGCGGGAGCGAACGTTTCTGACCCAACCAGCGTCTATGATGATGCCTTCTGCGCTGCAGCAGAAGAAGGCCACTGGGACGTGTTGACATATATGTTGGAGCTCCAAGTTCCACTCAATCATTATTTTCCCTCACGGAAGAACCGACACGGTGACGTGATTCCGGGCACGACACGGGGAGAGGAGGCTATGAATAGGGTTGCAAAGAGCACTAAGGCTTCGACTGAAGTCATGTGCCTCGAGCTGTTGAATAAAGGCGTCGATCCGGAATTCACTAGTTACAATGATCAAAGGCGGCCTCAGCTAACTGCTAGCATTGCTTACATTTATGCAGCCCTAGCAGGTAGGGTGGAACTCCTCCGGCACATCATGGTGACTGGCACGGACCCAAACCCAATTGCTGCGGAGTTAAACCTTTATTTTCATGACCATTTGCCCGCAATGAGCAACGGTATGAGCATATCAGATATTTTTCGCAGCAGCATGCTTGCATTGGCCTGTGGTGCAGGACGTACCGAAGCTGCTGCTATGCTGCTGCAACACGGTGCAAATGTAAACTACGGCGGCGAAGCAGAAGAGGGCCCCCCGAGGCAAACACCTTTGCATCTCGCGGCAAAGTACGGCCACGTTGAGGTAGTCGATCTGCTACTGGCTAACGGGGCTGATATTCACGCGCGTGCGACCTCGGAAGGGATCACCCCCATACACGCTGCTGCCAGCGCTGGAAGTATTAATTGCGTCCGCCGTCTTCTAGAACGCGGGGACTCTCTCGAAGCTCGCGACAACCAGGGCCAGACACCGCTTATCATTGCAGCAAGGGGGGGCGAACAGAGTAGGGTTGAGCAGCTTTTAGATCAAGGAGCCGTGATCTCAGCGACAGATGCCGAGGGGTGGACAGCTGCACATCGAGCGGCTTGGAATGGGCATAAGCTGGTATTGAAGCTGCTTGAAGATAGAGGCGCTGATCTCGAGGCAACGACAAATGACGGCTTCACAATCAATGATTTGCTTCAGCATCATGCGCAAGGTGAGGCACTCATTGACTCTGCGTCAGAATAATGAAAGTGATGGAGGCACGAAGAGGAATCGATTCCGGCTAACTAGGTGAGGCTATATCATACGTGGCCGAACCACCGGGGAAGGCGGTGAGCAAGGACCATTGAGGCTTGAGGCTCTCACAGAAAGTGATATGGGACCATTTGTGTTGCATTGCTAGGCGTAATCATAGCTGCAGTGTTATAGCTGCAGTCTTATATATCGGCCAAGGTAGATGATGAATCTAGATATCATGCATAGAATCATAGTTATTCCAGCGATACACCCTCCTCCACATTATCTGTCTCTTCATCACGTCATAAAGCCATAATATGAAACCCGGCAAGACATTCTAAACACTACTCTCTGCCGAACCACACATCTCGACTTCCTGAATTTCCAGCAACGACTCAAACAGCAACGCGTCGTGCTCTTTGATCATACCCTGTCCGATAGATCTCCGCATCTCTCTCACGTCTCCCCTTGGACTCAGAAAACGCCAGAGCCTCGACAAGCAGCTCCGTCGGCGACCGTGTCGGCTTGAGATCTAGCAACACACCCATCAGCACAATCACAGCCCCAACAATCACTATAACCGCCCCAATCTTGCTAGTGATTGAGTCAAGTCCAAACGCCCAGACCTGGATCGAAGCCCAAGAGGGCAAGTGTGTGGCATAGGGGTGCCCCTGCCGTTCCTCCGACGCTGTCGCGTTGTAGGTGGTATACCCCGCCAACGAGAGGGCATGCAGCATCGAGTTCAAGTGCATCACATTCCAGATAACCACGGACATAACGTTGGTTTCATCCTGATAAGCCGCGAGCATCGCGCTGGCGGCGGTGCAGGTGGCGGGCACAGTGCCGTTGACCTTGTCCACCGACCATGGGGCCAGAAGCCAGTCCGCGTGGACAGGCAGGGTGCTGAAGGAGGTACCGCGCGTGGACGTGTCGTTCAAGACCTCTGCCTGCACCATGTTGATAATGTCCTCGAGGGGGGATGTGTCGAGCGTGTAGGTGGCGTAGGTGAGGGTGACGGCGCCGGTGCACCGGGTCACTTGCGTATTAGGCCAGGATTACAATATAATGCCAAAGCGAATAATCCTGTTAGCTGCCCTGAGTTTCCATTTCCTGACTTGCGGTACCACTTTGAGTTCTACGTCTCTTCAATGTTGGGAAGAATATCAGCAGAAGCGGAGTCGGACGATGAAAATGCGGATGATTTGACATATGGGTACAGATCAAGCATTCGCTGCGGTTGTCTTTTCAGGACAACCTCTTCTTCTTACTTGTTCATGGTATTTCTGTCAAGGGTTCTGGGAGCTAATCGATCGTTTCTACGTTCTTGGTGAGGACTTGTGTACGTCAGCATACCTGTAATCCATATACAGATACATCAAGATCTAGTATCTGTAAGGGCTAGGTTTAGCATAAACAATTCTAGATCTAATATATACGAGAATCTGCCACTATATACACCGCATCCCGAAAATCCAAATGTCAAGGCTCACTCTCAAAACAACTTCTTCACCGACCGGAGGTAAACCAACAAATACACAACCGAGTAGTTGAACACAACGTAGGCCAAGAAAATTCCAAAATACGGCCAGATATACGATGAATCGAGACCGATCTGCGAGAGGTACTGTTCCAGTTCCAGTTAGCACGGCCATTCTTGAAACCCTTCCTTAGAGGGGAGGCTCACCTCATCTCCAGAGCTATAATCGCAGTACCCGCAGATATCATAGTCGTTTGGATTCGACAGATACCCCACGCCCTTCTCCGCAAGCCACGGCCCGGCATACTCGCCGCAGGTCATGTTCGCGGGGCTACGGAAGAAGCTCAGTTCATCCTGCTCGCAGATGACGGGCGCGCCGCGCAGGACGGAGGTCAGAACGCCGCCGATCCAGTAGGTGAAGGGGGTGAGGTAGTACATCGTGTACTTCCAGAAGGCGGGCATCTTGTCGTGCGGTTGGATGATGCCGTTGAACAGCTCGCACATGGTGATGAAGAATGGCATCAGGGTAGCGGCGATGGTTGCGTCAGCACTTGAGGCACTATGTTAGTATATCTTCCAAGTTGGACGGAAAGCTGACTCACCTGAGCGCGGCGATCCACTGTCCCCACGACGTCGCGAAGAGGAAGAACAGGAAGAACATGAGAAAACTGTACCCGGCCGCAAACCCGTACGGAAGCCCGGCAGTGAAGTAGCAGATGAGGTAGAACATCACGCCGGACCCGATTGCCAGCGGCATCTCGCAGAGAATCTGGGTCGTACAGAATGCAACCCACCCGTACATGCCGCTGGGACCCTCGCGAGCCAGCCAGATGTCTCGGTTCAAGACGAAGCGCATGGAGATAGCGTTGATAAACTCGGGGACAAGCATCAGACACAGGAAGCAGAGGAAAGCTTTGGACTCCAGGTCCGTGGCGCTATTACCGAGCTGGTAGAATGTTAGGCCGTCGAGGAGGGCGTGGGCGAAGGAGGCGTAGAGTCGCGAGTAGGGGTATTCGGGGCTGCGCCAGTACTGTCGCAGCGTTCGGGCGGACAGCAGCTTCACCTGGCGATAGAAGGATGGGGAGGAAGGCTTGTGGACGCTGGCTGGATCAGTCGCGTTGTCCTGCCCGCGGATGGCCTGGATCTCAGCCCTAACCGCCGCGAACTCGCTGGACTGGTTCCACACGTCGACCCAATTCACACTCTTCTCTGCATCTTTCATACCACTCACGGCAATCTCAATGAGGTAATCTGCTGCATTTGTGACATTCTCGGGCTTGTGACCGTGCTTTCCGAAGTAGTCAAAGATAGCACGGCCTGAAGCTCCGACTTCACCAAAGTAGTACGTGTTGCCACCGGGGCTGAGTGCCAGGACTCGATCGAACTAAGCATGTCAGTATCATTTCCCTGCTCAACCGGGCAGGAGACTTACCTCCTCAAACTGTTCCTGATTAGCCTGGTGGATCGTGCAAAGGACAGCCAAGCCCTGATCAGCCAGCTTTCTCAACAACGCCACGATGCTTGAAGCACCTTGGCTGTCAAGACCACTCGTCGGCTCATCCAGAAACAAGACCAATTCGGGCTTCCCACAAAGCTCCACACCGATCGTGACGCGCTTCTTCTTTTCGATGTCCAGACAGCCGATCACAGCGTCTTGCAAGTCAACCAGGTCGAGCGTAGCCAGAACAACGTTGACGTAGGCCAGTTTCTCCGCATCAGGAACGTTCTGGTTCTGTCTAAGCAGTGCCGAAAACTCAAATGCTTCGCGAATGGTGCTGCTCTCGTCATGAATGTCCATTTGCTGACAATAGCCAATACGGCGATTATACGACCCATCGGTGGGACGTCCGTCCACGAACATCGTGCCGGTCAAATCACCCGAGCTCTGGCGTTGTGTAAGAGCAGTCAACACTATATCTCGTCAGCGCACAGCCCATCCCCAGTGATTGCAGTAGTTGCAGATCCAACTTACAGGTCGACTTTCCCGCGCCAGACGAACCAACCAAGGCCGTCAAGCTCCCCGGTTTGCAGTACCCAGACACCTTGTTCAGCAACCTCCGGGACTCCTTTCCGATCTGCACATGCAGCTCGAGGTTCTCCCACGTGAACGTCGACTTACAGGCAAGGACTGCTGCCTGCTCGTGTGCTTGATCCGGATTTGGAAGTCCGCGAGCAGCAGGCACACCCTTTACATCCACTTGCACTGCACCTCCTTCCTCGTCCCGAACCATCTGGTTTCTTCGGAGCTTCTTCTGCGAACTCTTGTACTGGATCGGACCTGCGCTGGAAGACTCCCACTCCTTGATCTCAGAGACCCAGCACGTTGCAGCCATGTAGACCACGGTGAAGAGGCACAGAATGCCGAAATTGCGCCAGACGTTCTTGTAGTAGAAGCCAAAGTGCGATTCCATGTAGTCGTCGCCGCGGATGATGGTCGTACCGATGCGACTTCCGTAGTATCCGCAGGTCTGGTAGGCGGGATCAGTGTAACTGGGGCCAGAGGGCACAATTGAGCCAGGAGAGCAGGCGAAGTCAGTGTTGTGGAATTCGGCAGCCATCATCGCCTCGAATGTGTAGATTACCGGTGTGGTATACTGGTTGACAAGTCAGTGCAATTCCAATAACTGGAAGGTTGCAGGGCCGCTTACGGCAATCCACCCTACCCAAGGGACAAGATTGATGAGCCTCTCTCGCGAGATGACATATCCACCAAGAACAATACACGTCAAAACAGAAATACCAGTATAACGAAGGGCAACCTCGAACGTCCTCGAGAATGCAGCAAAGAGTCTGAATTGGGCTGTCAGAGCGAGCGCGCAGAGGAGGATGAACAAGTAGTCTATGAAAAATGATCCAGCCTAGTGTATGGTTAGCATCCTCTACAGATAAGGCGGGGATGGGCTGGACGTACGTTAGACTTCAGTCCAGAAAGGAAGTAAACCACGACCTGGAACAGAGCACTGATGGTGGACAGAAGCACGATGTCAGATAACATACGTGCCAGACACACGGCGCTGGGGCGAACGAAAGCAAACTTCTTCTGACGACTGAGAATGTCGCGTCCCTGCATTGCCTCTTCCAGCTCGGACATCTGCAGCCAGGCCAGCATGAGCGAAGAGTAGAAGACCACACCACCACGCGAGTAGAGTCCCTCAGATGTTTGAGGCATGTCGTAGAACAGCGACCCAATCAGCAAGCCATACACCACGGCGGACATTAGCTTGATGTAAATCGGCCCCATGTGGTTTTTGGTCTGCCACACCTGGCGCCGAGCGCAGAGCACGATCTGCCGGAAGAGAGAGACGGTGTAGGGGGACTTGGGCGAGACGAAGCGCGACTTCTCCGTCTGCACGGCCTTTTTAAACTCCTCCAGGCTTCCAGTGTCCGTGTCGTCTGACGATACCTGGCTACTCCTGCCACCTAAGCGCTGATCCTCGTAGGCCTGCATGTCCCGTTCCACGGCTTCATATGCACTGCTGGCACGGAACGCCCTCTCCAATTCCTCCGCTCCCTTCGGCGCACGGCTCTCCCAACCCGGCTTGAACCGTCGTCGTTCGGGGATGGGGACGCTCGTGAGGAAGTCAGACACCGTTTGCATGTCCGCACACTCGTAGCCAAGGTCCTCAAAGTAGCGCTTTGCATCGCGCGCCGGACCCTGGTAGAGCATGCGGCCCTCGTCGATGAGCAGGACCTTGTCGACCAGGTCGTAGATGGCGTCCGAGGCCTGGTACAGCGTCATCAGGGTGGCCTTGCCGCACGTATCGGTCATGATGCGGAGACTGCGTGCGTAGTCCAGCGCCGACAAGGCGTCCAACCCCCTAGTCGAGTTATCCCAGCACATCACGGCGGAGTCGGTGGCGAGCGACTCGATGATGGAGATACGTTTGCGCTCACCACCGGATACACCCCGAATGAACTCGTTTCCAACCAGAGTATCCATCGTGTGAGACATGGCGAAGACGCGACCGTAGATCTCGAGGTAGCGGGGGATGCGGTCGCGGTAGCGCTTGGGCGTCTTGCACTGCAACGCGAACTCTAGTGTTTGACGGACGTTGAGGGTGGGAAAGTGCACGTCGTCCTCCGGGGAGTAGGCGACCTGGCCACGGTAGTGAGTCTTGACTTCCTTCAGGCTCAGGCCAGAGTAGTCGATGGATCCGGTCACTCCGAGGTACGACGCATGGTCGCCGGCGATAGTTTTCAAGAAGGTCGAGCATCCTGCTCCGGGTCGTCCTAGAACACTATGAGAGCAAATTGACTGGTTAATGCGGTTGCTAGCATGCTGGGCTTCTGCTTCGAACTTACAGCATCATCTCACTGCTCCGCACCACACCCGAGAAATCACGGATCAACTGTCGCCCATCTTCGGGCTTCTTCTTCGACACCCACGGCTTGATCGTCCACTCGTAGACATCCTGCAGCGTCAAAGTGCGCCACAGAGCCGTCCCGAGGGTCTTGACCTTTACATGTTCTTCTCCATCACCCCACGTGGACAGGGACTGGAAGCAAACCCCAAGGTTGGACTTCATCTTCCCAGCCCGCACCTCCTCGTCCAAGAATTTATCAAAGGAAGAATGTGGCTCCGCATATTCGCGCGCATCCTGCCGTCTCGGTGCAGTCAGCGTGCGATGGATCTCTGCCAGCTCATCCTCATCCTCCCGCGACAGAAACACATGCGAAGATGGTGCCCCGTCATCATGATCCCTCGGCCCCTCCGGGGAGGCGGCAGAGGAATGCAAGTGTGGAACAGGGTGGGGAGGCATGCTTCATTAAACGCAAGCCCATCAGCAAAGAAGGAAAAAAGAGTCCAGGAGGTCTGATCTGAATACCCTTGATCAAAGAAACCCAGCGACGAGCACGCGATATTTAAGCCCAAGGTGCTGGTGACCGTGTGGATCGGAGGCCGCGGGGTAGTTAGTAGTTTACATACACGGGCCACTGCCCCCGGAACCACCAAAAAGGAAGCCAAGATACAGTTGGTCTAGGCGCCTGCCGTGAGATGATCGAAGAGGCTAATTTTATTGAGTAATGATTACGGTTTTGCGTTTGCAGCCCTAGACGCGGGGAGGGGAATCCTTGGGTTCTCAAGAACTTTAATGTCAATGATCCGCTTGTTGGCAAGCTGAACGACTGGCGAGAACCAGGGAACTGCCGCATTCTTGCGTCTAGAATTTCACTTTCTCGAATAGCCGATCGCTTTGATAGGTGCACTGGCGCTGAGCGGAGAATGCTAGCGAGGTTGGCGTCTATCAGGAATGGAGACTGCCAATTTCCAGCGATCTTTTTGCCGCATTAGGCAGCTCGGGGGAGAAGCAGGGGACCCACCAAGTACTTATCCAATAATCCAAGGGGTGGATGTCCCTAGCAGTAGCTGATGCCCTTGCGAACAGGGTAGGGTGATCCCAGAATACGATTGACTCGTAACTACAAAGATGAGCGCGCTGCATATCAGTCATTGCAGCGGTGCTGTTGGAACTTGGCGTGGAATGTGCTCATGAGTCAGGGCAAATATACATCTCGGGGTCCGCGGACTCCGTCTTCCGGCTTGCCGTCGCCGGAGTCAGAGGAGTGTGTACTATAGTTGACAATCACTATCATCTGCCCCAATTGACCAGAACAAATAACAGTCCGAGATTGACAGTCATGATACGTATTCCTCCTCTGCCCCCTTACCAAAGCTTGGTTGGTTCCGACCAGTATTTTCCGACTCGACAGTGCAGCGTCAAATGTCAGCCACGGGAATATATATCCAATTCTTGGCACGTTGGGGGCAGTGCTGTGATAACATACGGGCTTTAGCGTTAGCATGAAAAAAATCAATGGCGCCCGTCAACGAAAGCAACCGGGAGTCTCTGCAGCACATGATGTACACCCCAATCCATATCTTGATGTTGGGGGGAGTTTCGAGCACCTTGAAGGTCGGCCAGGAGCCCATGACGTCATTTACATCGACCGCGTCAGACTGAAATCTCTCAATCAGCAATAACCGTCACCTTGAAACAGACCCGAATGAGAGTGTCAGTCCATTCTCCGGCAAAGCTTGGGCAGCTCTATTCCATGTGTCAAATGTTATATACAGGGAAGGAACGCGTCATCTGGGGCCTGCCACGTCAGAAAAAGGGGCAACGCAAGGGACGATATCACAATCGCGCAGATCTCACCAACCAGCAAGAGCCGTCTCTATTAACTTGATCCTTTTGGTAACATACAGTCCATATTCACTCTGCTAAATGCAAGTCCTTGGCCAACTCTGGCTGCATCAGCTCCTCATTAAATGCCTCCGACTCGGGAAACTCGAGATGTACATGCGTATTTACAGCCGCCTTCAGCTCGACATTCTCCGCCTCGAACTCCAGGATATGTCCGCCCGCACGACGGTCCTCGGATAGAAAATGCAGGTGAAAGCCGGCGACGCAGATCCCATTGGTGTAGGGCGGGGAGTAGAACCCGAACAGCGTGCCGGTGATGTTCTCGTAGGTCTTGACCGTCTGGCGCTTGGCCAGCTCGAGCAGGGGCTCGCGCGGGCGGACTTGCGGCCCGCCAATGCGGTAGACGATGCGTCGGAACGTGGCGTCCACCCGAACAGCGATGAAGTTATTCTGCTTGGCGGGGAAGAACGGGTGCAGGGCCTCCTTGAGGGTGTCCATGTGCAGTGCGTCCAGGGATTTGGTGAGGGTTGGCTGAAAGTCTGTGGCAACGATCATGGGCATGCGGTCGGTTGGCGCCAGTTTGTGCAGTTGGTCGTCCGGCGTGAAGTGGTAGGCCTCGCCGTCGACGATGATGATCTCGCCGTTCAGGCTGCACACCGTGCCAAGGCCGTGGTTGCATTTGGAAAGGATGTCGGATACGGTCGCGCCGTCGGAGGAGAAGCCCTGCATCAGGGCGCTGAAGACGCAGTATTGGTGGATGTGATTCATTCTGCTTGCTTTACTTCTTGTCGCACTGGAGATGTGGTGATGAGGTGGTGGGATGTTGATAGCTCGTTGCTGCAGCTTGTGCGGGGCTATCTATGAGTGTAGACGCTAGTTTCCTTTGGGGCGCCGATGCCGGCGAACCCGGCTATGGTATGCAAGCCTGAGGCCGAATGGCTTGAGTCAAACAATCTTCTTGAACCACCTGCCATGTTGGCTGCGCTATCGACTCTAACCGGGACCCTTGACAGATTAGGTTACGGAGTAGCATGTCCCTGAGGGGTCAGGGCTGTGAGAGTCATGTGCGGATGCCTTTCCGATTGGGTGTTCCGACACTGGAGGCGTCCGACTCAAGGTACATGTTTTGGTAGTTTGACGCTGCTATAGAGCTTCTCTTAATTCCTCATGTCACTCTGATATACAGTAAGACAAAGCAATCGTTTTTGTTTGACGATAGCATTTAGTGCGTGGCGGAGGAGCGAAGAAGAGCCACATTACAAAGGGTCACAAGAGGTACTGATTACACTCTTCGCCTCATGGGTCAAGATCAATGAATGGGAAACAATATACGCAAATCGCTATGCCTCTAGATGATATTTGCAACCGGGGTCCAACTGATATAAGGCGCCGCAGCAGAGCACTTCTTATGAGGAGAGGAGGGTCAGCCGAAACCGAGTCCAAGCATTTGCCGGATTCCTCCCCAGACAAGCAGGCGGTAGCAGACTGGAGCCTGGGAAGCCTGGGGACAGGGTGAAAAGAGGTGTGGCTGCACGATTGGTGCGATTGAGGAGGGATAGTGGGGCTCATGCGCTGCGTTCTGGCCCAGCTCGGTTGCGGCGCCTTTTGCATCTACTGAGGTCATTGCAACAACCCTGTCAGTTCTCAGTGCAAAACGGTTGCCAACGTTCGGAATATCTATTCGCATGCTTCTTTGCTTGGTTGAAAAAGTTTTCGCTGATCGGGCGCTGAGTCAATTCGTGTCTTCTAGGCTAATCCTGGTCCTATAGGCAGAAGAAAAATTCTGCAGTTGCTCGGAGAAGGCCGCGATCAAGATGCTGCACACACAGTTGTACGCGCCCTTTGGTCGTTGAGGCTGCCGCTGTAAGGCCCAATTACCTCAAGAAGCATGGAAAATGCGGGAAGTTACGGAGTGGTTCAGTGCAAAAATTGAAGTCCGAGCGATCTCCCTCCTCGATCCGAGGTATCTCCGTTCCGAGAGAAAACCGAGTATCTGACGATGTCGCTGTGTGAGGCATATAAGGATACACCATCAGCCTTATTATCCCAGATCGTAGAAACAAGGCCTTGATCTTTTTCAACTGCTTGTATGCTTGCTGTGGCATCACAAACTGTTCAAAATGAGCGCACGATCGTCATTAGAGCTCAAACTCTTGGATTCACTACATCAACATCCCTCCACAGGGAGCAACTTCAAGTCACGGTTACGCAGACACTGGGAGTTGTGGAAAGTTGGATTGGCCGCAAAGCAGCACTGGGAAGACGAATATAACTTCCCCGCAGGTCGTTATGCTGGACAGGGCCACTGGTAGATGTATGTGGAGATCTGCCAACCCGTCCTTCGCACGGACTACTAACAATATGCATTGACTCTAGTGTTAAGCTTCCCGCTTCATCTACATCACTACCACCAATTCTGCGAGCGAGGCCGAAAGAATAGCTTATCGAGCACGATTCTCAACAAAGCCACACAAGCCCCACCACAACACCAACGGATATCATGATACCACACGATTTTCTTTCCATGTCTCAAAAGCACCTGTCTTTCCAGGAACCTTTCTCTCATGTCACATTATACCCGATACAAAATTTGCAGCGTTTTTCTGCACGCGAGACAACATATCACCAACATCGAGTCAGAATACTTTTGACGAGGCGGGGTGTATAGATTATATAATTTAATGTTTCATCAATCAAATCAAGCACCAGGACCTGTCCGTCTGTTCGTCGATGTACCCATCCACTACCTACACAACAGGCCTCGCTCCGTGGTCAAATGTTTCTCAGTTAAAGCCTATGCATTGGTTATTCGGGGTCTGCAGACTAGGCCGTCATCTTTCAGTGCGGCAAGTTGCGGATTCCCGTGGGTGACATGTTAGTTCATTAACATGTTTGCTACTCTTGATCGGATACATGAGGGTACACTCTTCAGAAAGAGAGTTGTGACTCTGATTTGTTATGCATTAGGTAGCCATAGATCAGCCAAGATTGATTGTTGCGACGCGCGTAAGCGCGGAGCCCTATGCTAGGTCCTGTCCCTCGGAGGACTCCTGAGCATGCGTTTTGATTGGTCGGCTACTAGGCCTCTTTCTGGTCGGCATAGACAAAATGGTTGGATGAGATTCAGTCTTGGCAAAGAGTACTCACGTGACCGTATATTCTGCCATTACTTACCGCGTCGGCCAGTTTCCGGGAAGGTGCTTGGTGAGAGGGCTTACTGTTTCGCTTACTTTCTCAGTTGTTTGGTTAGCTACCTGCTTAGTTGCTTGTTAAGGGGTGCTTAGAAAGATAATCAAAAAACTACATATATGATTCGCGTGTTTCATGCCTCTGTTGCACTCGGTCCTTCAATTTGAAGGAGTCAACCGAGGGTAAACAGGACCTAGTAAGTGATCCAGTGCAGTGGACCCTCCCGACAACTTCCTGAAAGCGCTTAGCGCCCGCTCGGATCCACTTCCGCCCCTCTCCGTCGGCTTTTCGTTTTGGGCGATGGCTACTTTATCTTAGATTCGTCCACGGGCCTTAAAATGGCTGACACCTCCATATGGATAGCGGACTTGGTAGCAAGCTTTTGACCTCCCAACTCCAAGTCATGTCGACGCAATCTATAGAGCATGGCAGACCGCCCATAGATGAACCAGAAGGGGTGCATCCCGCTGTCCAACCTTCGCCGGATATACAGCGCTCACAACCAACGTCACAGCCACTGGATGCAGCGACAATAGAAAGACTGGGACGAGAAAGGCCTCCATGCTTCTCTAGCATCTGGACTGAGTTGGCCTTTTGCTTTTCTATCATCATGTGCCAAGTCCTCGCGGTACGACGGGCCCTGAAAACACTTCAAATATATCTGTCTGACGAGCATCAACCTAGGAATACTATATTTCTGGCTCCAATGTTCTCCTTCCAACTCTAATCGAAGAAATGAATATTCCGCCAGCACTTTCCATTTGGCCGTCGACGGCTCTCTCGCTCGCCGTGACCTCTACCCTGCTCATCTTCGGTCGCCTCGCAGACATGTACGGTGGCTTTATTATGTACATCGGTGGAATGGTATGGTTGACCACCACATCCCTCATCGCAGGTTTCTCCCAGAGCTGGATGATGTTGTTCGTGTTCCGTGGACTCCAGGGGTTGGGGTTGGCCTCCTTCCTACCATCCAGTATCATGATTCTCGGCAGCGTTTACCGACCCGGACCGCGTAAGAACCTGGTTTTCAGTGTGTATGGAGCTTGCGCGGCACTGGGATTTTTCGCCGGCATTTTCTTCTCGGGTATTGCAGGCAGCTTTCTTAACTGGCGCTGGTACTTCTACATCGGCTCGATTCTCTCCGCGGTCACCGCCCTTTCATCCTATTTCTCTATCCCAAATGACTATGCCGCCACGCGAGCCTCAACGAAGGCTACTATGGACTGGATCGGGTGTGCCTTGCTTGTGCCCGGAGTGGTGCTGTTTGTTTTTGCCATCGCGGACAGCGCGCACGCGCCGCAGCAGTGGCGGACCCCGTACATCCTCGTCTGTCTCATCCTAGGCGCTATCATCTTGGGGGTATTCGTCTATGTGGAGGGTTGGGTAGTCGACAAGCCCCTCCTCCCCGGAGATTTGTTCTCAGTCAAGTACATGAAGCCGCTGATTATTTGTCTCTTGCTCATGTATGGGAGCCTTGGAATATTCCTGCTATACGCTGCCTTGTAGTATGTCGTCATGCGTCCCCTAACACCCCCCTGTCCCTTTTTCGTCACAGCCAATTACCCACATCACTAACCCTCTTCAACAGCATGGAAAGCATTATGGGTGCAACTCCCCTCCAGGTCGTAGCCTGGACCACGCCAATGGCTGTCGGCGGCCTGATCATATCCGCCACCGGTGGCTTCATCCTACACAGCCTTAACGGAACTCTCCTTATGATCCTTTCCGGACTGGGCTACCTAGGCTCGGGGCTGCTGTTCGCCGTCCTTCCTCGCGGAGGCAACTACTGGGCCTTCGTCTTCCCCTCCATGATCTGCGGCACGATCGGCATCGACATCAGCTTCAACGTGACCAACATCTTCATCACGACCAACATGCCTCAGCAGCGCCAGGGGCTAGCGGGAGCTTTGATCAACTGTACCTTGCACATGGGAATCGCCGTGATGCTGGCGTTTGCGGACCTCATTCAGGTGTACACTGAGGAGTATCTCGACACTAAGGGTAGTTACCAAGCTGCCTTTTGGTTTCAGGTCGGCTTGTCAGGACTGGCCTTGGTGCTGGTAGCTCTGTTTGTTAGGATTGATCGCGCGAAGAGTGATTTGACGGTCGATGAGAAGCGGAGGTTGCAGTTGGAGCAGGAAGGCGTCTTGAAGGGCTCTGAACAATATTAGAAAGGCGTGGTGCGTGACTCTATGGTCGTTAGACTGTGCTTTTAATATCTTGCATATACACAATTCTGGATATAGTAAATTTTAGTTTCTCCTATGTATACGAAGCTGAAATGCAATAATTACGAACGAAAAATTATACAAGACGGGAGAGACTATCCGCCGCACGCCACCGGATATTCTAGGTACAACAGTATGACCATTGATACAAATGACTGCTGAGTTGGAGGCATGCGTGCACTTACTCAACATGCAAACTGCAAGGAAGAAGCAGAGTATTCTAGGCTCATTGACGTCTCCGCTTGAGACCAGAGTGAGGTTATACAGATGGTAGGCACGTTTGGGTCAGTTCCTTCCCTCTGTGCCCTAATTCCTTGCCGCGACGGCGGCCACCGCCAGCCGGTGCATACTAGAGAGCATCAACGAATGGATGCCTCTATCAAGTACGGAGTCCCTGAGTAGGCTTCTGAGGATGGGAGCGAAATGTAGGAAATGAATGTTATTAGGTTGCCCCTAGAAGCGTACCTTTTCCGACACATAGCTCGTAGAGTCAGTATTGCCCACGATGTTCCCGGCCATGAAGCTATTCGCAGCTTCCTCGATATACGCAACTTTCTCCTTCAACGACCTCCTCCTTCCTTCCTTCGTTGAGCACCCAGAAACACGACAGCCAGAGTATATCTCTCATTCCTATCCTGTTTCCCTTCTTCTTCTTCTTTCTCCCCTCCTCTCCCCAACCACTTGACTCCTTGATGCTAGTATCGTTTTCAACGCTCTACGCTTTCAACGATGTCCTCTCGTGTGTTTCTCCCCACCCGCTCATCTCTCTCTTCGCAGCTCAAGAAGGGTCCGGTACACCCTTCTTGTGGCATCCTTCCTTCGTCCCCCTCCGCCGTCCGGACACGACGCGACACTCCTTTGCCGGCCCTCGATAAGCGTGCATGTGTTGGGAAGCAAGTAAGCTCCAAGTCCTCTCGTTCTGCTGTGCCTTCGAGCACGTTCACTCGTTCTGTAGTGCCTCCAAGCCCGTCCTCATCTTCTGCCAGTCCAGTAAAGCCTCTCAAGTATCTCACTCGTCGTTCTTATGCTTCTTCCACTCGTTCTTCTGCTGCTGCTGCTGCTTCTTTCACCCCTTCTGTCCATTCTGTGTCCGCAGCACGAGACACGTCCACTCGTTCTTCTACTTTCAGTCGTTCCCTTCCTTCCCGTGGTTGCCCTACCACATCCACTCCTTTGTCTGTGCGTTCTGAGAAGAATGCGTCCACTCGTTCCACCTCCACACTGCCCCCAGCAAAGCCCCTTCATGGTCGTTCCTTTGCCCCTCGTGGCCAACCAGCCACATCCGCTCCTTTGCCTGTGCGTTCTCCCGAAAAAACGTCCATTCCTTCTGCTCGTTACTCCAAGTCTGGCCTTCGCCTTCGTTCTCTGCCTGGTAAAACTAGCGCGTCCACTCGTTCTACACCTCCTGTTCCCCCTTCCCCTGTCGTTCGTTCGACTCCAGTCGCTCGTTCTACTACTTCCACTCCAGTCACTCGTTCTGCAGCTCCCACTCGTGTCACTCTTTCCAATCTTGCTGCTCTCCGTGAAACTCGCCAGGCTCGGTTCGCCGCCCTGGCTCGACAGCGGAGCACGCCAATCGATGCAGTCCTTGCATCCACCGCAGCCCAGACTGCGGTTCGTAAGGACAAGTCGAGGAAGCGTGTTCACTTTGCCGAGACCAAGTCAGTCGTTACCATTTCTCGTTGGATCGTTCCTGGTGTTCATATTTGGGGTCCTGGGCAGACCACCCCTTGGTGGGTGGGGGAGGAGTAGTAGTTGTCTTTCTTTTGTTTCTTTTTTTCTTTCTGGACTGGCTTCACATTCATTTCTGTTTCCTTTTCTGTTTTTTGCTCTGTTTTGATTTTTTGGCCGGCTTTAAGTTCCTTTATGTTTTTCCTCTTGCCATTCCTTTGCGATCTGCAGGTTGTTAGTAAGTCTGGCTTGGTTGTACCGGAGCCAAGCCAGATACTGCTGATTGCACTGCAGCTCGAACGGCCGACGGATGCCATCGCGACGCGATCGAGACAGACGAACGGTTTTTGTTGGCTCGAGGGTGTACAGGCTCGGGTAGGTATTCCACTTCTTCTTGGAGAACGCAGCTGACCTTCTTTTCAGATTAGAATGTGGGCGAGCGGCAGCACCACGGACGACGACAGAGGCATGGTCCCGGTTGAATGTGTGCGTGCTGGGCATGGGGTTTCCTTTGTACTTTCCTTTATTTGGGATGGGATATGGAATTTGGTCAAGGCGTTGGTTTGCTTTTTTTTTCTCCTTTTAATTCATATTGTCCGACCTGGTCACTCATTTCTCACTTGATATGTTTTGCACTCTGAGTTTGTTACCCTGTCCGACCCGGTCACTCATTTCAAACTCCACTTTGCATTTTCTTTTATTGACACTGTCCGACCTGGTCACTCCTTTCGCATTTGCTTTGCTCGTGATGCATTTGTTCAAATCCTGTCCGACCTGGTCACTCCCTTAACATTTTGCTTCACTTGCTTTGCATTTCCCTTTTCCATTTTCTGCTAAAGCAGCTTTGGTTTTATTGTCCGACCTGGTCACTCCTTGCCATTGTCTTGCTTTCCTTGTGTTGCATTTGTTCAAACCTTGTCCGACCTGGTCATTCTCTTGACGATTTGCTTCACCTTTTCAAATTTCCTTTTGTCTTTTTGTTTTTTTTTTCTGATAAAGCATCTTTGGTTTTCTTGTCCGACCTGGCCACTCTTTGCCACTGTCTTGCTTTCTATGTTGATAGTTCACCTACTTTTGTATGTCTCGCGTTCCCGGCGTGGGCGTGGAGCTTTTTGTCCGGGGTTTAAAGACCGTGATTCGTCAATGTCACCATGTCTTGACTCCACACTGTCTTCTTCGTAGGGCTAATGTCAGAAGCTCTTCCAACTGGCATCGCCTTCTCTTCGTAGCGACGTTTTACATTAGTGGATGGGAATTCGTAGACATACGTACAGCTTGAACCAACCGGCCGTGGCTTGGGAGTGTCGAACCTATCGCTTAGTGACAACAAGCTTAAGTTTGTTGTCAAACATTCGTTGTCGTAGGGCAAGTTCAACAAACAAGAAATGCTATATTGACAAGTATAGTATTGAATGCTGGAATTAGTCGTGGTCGATGTTTAACCGAGCGTGCAGTGTATGTATGTAGACTGCGATGACTCCTCACCATTGTCCTGGAAAGACATGCGCCCCGGCGAGGACCAACTACGACGAATAACGCATATTACCAATTATGGGGAAGTGGAATAATTCTCTTTCGGCTCTTCCAATTATTCTGATCCAAGCTTAAGTATCTGGCGATGAGATCAAATCAAAGACCTGCCAAAGACATGTGTCAGCTTGGCCCATGGTTGACTACTAAGTCTATTGTGTGCCGCGGGCACGCGCAGAGTCGTCACTCATATACTTGAGAGTATTCCCACAATGGACTCTAAAGGTTTACTGTGGAAGCCTGGTTCATTCATATGTTTTCATAAGTCTGGATCCACGCATTAGGACGAGACAACTCGTCAGCAGGTTCTCGCTTTCGCACACCTGGTAAGAGGGCCCTCACACTTGGCGTGTTCCAATATGTTGGTCGTTGACATTGTGCTGATGCATTCAGTGGCTTTGGTTGTCCATGGTGATTGTAGTAATGATAATCGCCTCGCTAGCAAGAGCCATGTTCTTATGAGTACGGTACCCAAAGAAGCGGGCAGCCTATTACCTATGCCAGAAGCGATGAATGATTGACTTGTAGCCTGCAGTCAATGGCACACGTAGGTTTATCATGGGGAGTATTACTGCTCGTATAAGGTACGCAGGTCGTCCGCCAGGCCCTGTCATACGTCTGTCTTGAGTACAACCCTTCGTCGAATCAGGGAAGAAGCAAGCCGATAACTTGCACAGACAGGCTCGTGCTCGATCATATACTCCCAGCTTGCACTACCTCACTTTCCCAGAATTTGGATTCTATGCTTGATGCAATCGAAATGTAGGCAGCTTTTGGTTTCTGTACACAACTCCCGATTTTGGCGTGCATAGTAGCTGCGAGGGAATCTCCAAAAATGAAGACGCTTTCCAGAAGCCCACGTGCGGATCATTTTTACCGAGGCGGTCATCGCCAAGTCCGGCAATGGGATCTTACTCTCTCGTAGTCTCAAGTTACTTGACCTAACCAGAGAATAAAAAAGGAGAGAAAAAGTTAAAGATCGCTGCAGAAGAGTGCCGAATCGGCTGGTGGGGACTAGGAAGTGCACTCGCAAATGGTTAGGAATGATTAACTTGGGAACAACAAAAGATTGACGCATTCTTTAAAATAGGTTCAATGACAAGCTCAAGTTCTGCGCGTACTGCCTACAAATTGTGGATGATCAGAAGAACAGTGAAGATTGATTCGAGACGATAGAAACAAGAGATAATAAAAGCACTGAACTACTTGATGATGGATCCTGCGTTCCGGGAAGTAGTGGCATCATGTGCAAGACTAAACTTAGGTCATTATGAGCTTGCTTCCTTGACTAACAACGAGAATGGCTAGCATGGCAAACAAAAGGAGCGACAAGGTCTTTGGCGCAACGCCGCTGCAGGCCATAACAAAAGGTGGAAGATGCCTACCACGAGAAACAGAGTCTGAGAGCCAATCCGCCAGCTATGGTGACCGAGGGGGTAATCAAAGGTAATCGATCACAAAGGGGATCTTCTCGAAAGACCACGCCTCTCGATCCAGATTCGTGCCCACTTTAAGTGGCGTCTTGGGCTCCTCACCTCGGTCGATTTCCGCGTCTGGCCAGTAAGGGACAGCGTTTCCGATGACCTCTTTGTCACTGTTGTACAAAAACATTAACACAGGGGACCCCTGATTGACGTACTCGCTGTCACGTCCGAATCTGTACTCTCTGAACTCGATATAGGTCGCGTTCTCCGGCTTGCCCGCCCAGATTAGCGCCTCGCTCAGGAACCCAGACAGCGTGCGATTGACGCCCAGCCATTGTTCATTGCCGTCACTTCCGGTTCTGATCTTGTATGGCCAGTCCAACAGGAGCTACGGTGGTCAAGTTAGTTAGCGATCGGGTGGTACCGATGTATAAGCAGAGAAAAGCGAAGAGCAAGGGGTAGGGGTGGAAGGAGGTACAGTACCTGGTCAGGATGGCCTTCCTCGGTGATAATTGCGAACTCTTGACCTGGCAATTTGGTGTCTTTAAGAAGCTGCAGTGGTGTGCTCTGGCTATTCTCAGTCGATAACTTGTTCAGGAAGTTCAATCGCTCTGCCGTGACCATGGCCTTCGTATCCTTCCCAATCAGATTTTCAATTGTCTGGCCTGTTGGGAAAGTCAGTCATTCGACTGTCAATTGCTATTAGAAAAACAAGGGGCTCACGAACTGTAAGTATCCCCTTTTCCTTCGGCCGGGACTGTCAACTGGTGTCCAGTCATGGAGCGAATTCGAAACTTGATAGTCTTCTGAGTGGGCGGTTCGGGCTCTTTCTCCGGCTTGGCCTCTTGCTTGGTTGCCAGCAGTTCCGCAAATTTCTTCTTGGTATTCTGATATCCGGGTACCATTGAGATGAAATCTTCGAGTGCAACAACTTTAGTTTGCTACATTTCCAGTCTTGGGTTAGTGTGGTACATGCATCCTCTTTCTTTCCAAGATATTACTTACTTTGACAACTCTCCAGTTGTAAAATGAGCCAACCGTGTATGCCCAGGCAGGAGGACTGCGCGAAGTGGTTAGTATGCATGGAGCTCAGAGGAAATATCGCAAAAGCAGATACGCACTCGTTGCACTGTAAGGTATCTCCACCGTGTGCTTCCCAGCTAATAGTGCTGGTAGAGGCGCTGCTCTTGTTCTCGGAGCTGGAATTCGACGAACTGCTGTGGCTGGCACTGGCAGATGCTTGAACCCAAGGTGATGAGAATGAGAGGGCCGCAGCAGCTCGCATACTCTTGGCCTGGGCAGCAGTGGCTGCGGCATCGGTAGAGGAGGACTCTTCGGATGAATGCAGCCTACCGCCCAGCTGGACCCGGGTCGCGATGAAGCGGCCTATATCCTGTTAAATCATTTTCCTTCTAGGGTAGACTGTTATATTCACCGTATTTGTTCTTGAAGATGTCTACTGCCTCAGCTGTATCGACCGTCGCCAGATCCTCCTTCAGCTCGTCGGAGAGATCCAAGCCCGTCGGATCGAAGTCAATGACGACGCGAGGGAACTGCAGAAAAAATACGTTAGAAGTATCCTTGGGCGTACATAGATTCTAGTGTGAATCTCACGTTATAAGTAATAGTCATTATACGACTGTTCTCGTTGGTGCTGGAGGTCGAGGCCGACGACTTTGACTCCCCCCAGCTGGCGGAGGCACTGGCGCTATACCCGAAGGCACCACCTTCACTGTAATTACATATCACTTAGTCCAGAGACATGGCTGGCAAGATAGGGGCGGGGGGGCGGATCTTACATGGCAAGCTTTGCGTCGGTCTCGGACAGACATGACTCGGCTATCGCCCGCGCGACCGACCTCTTCTCCTCGTATTGTCTGATATAGGAGTCGTCGTCGATACGGAAGCGCGGAATGCGCAGCATTTGCTTCTGTCCCGCAATCGAATCAACCTCGGCAGTGGCGCTGATCTGGTAGTTCCAGAAATTGCGAGGTTTGAGGACAAAACCTGCGAGTCTAAATCAGCCGGGGGGAAATTCCCTTCGGTAGTCGACGTGTGCGGAGGGCCTTACTGGGATACAAGGATCGTTCCACGAGTTTACCGCCCTTGTCCCCGAGGTCGAGGACACGATACGCATGGAGCAGAGAGTTGTTGCGCATCACGACACTCCAGTGCTTCTCGGACATGTCCGCGGGGTGGCTAGACATGTCAACGCGGGGCGATCTTGCGGTGGGGAAAACGTCACTTACACGATGCTGAACGTGGTAGTCGGGTTCAGGAAGATGTTATGGCTAAAGCTGGTCGGGACAGCGGGGGCCTTTGGCTGATCTGCGACAGGCAGCGCCGCTATTTTCTTCTATTCAAGGGGTCAGTCAAGCCTGAGGATTTCGAGAGCTCTTGCAGATTAGCGTTTTAGTCACTTACATCCAGATCAACCTTGGAACCTCGATCAAGAAGGCCAACCAAGTGGTCCATTTCAATAATCTTCTTGGACTTGAGATAGACCCTGTAGGTATCCGCATTGTCCTCAGACCGATCCTATCTCTATTATCAGAACAAGTCTTCGACATTGTCAAAGGATACTCACGCCGAGTTCGCTCGACTGTGAGTAAAATGATAATTAGCACTCATTCTCTAAACGCTTTCTCGATGGCTTCTCTCACCTTCTCATTCAGAATCTGAAGATATGTCTGGAACGAGGTCGTATCCTGTACTTTGGCACCCCTCTGGTTGCAGAACGTGCTCCAAAGCCTGGTTGGGTCTTAGTATGACGCTCAAACACTGCTGTGAAACAAGGGGAATCTCACAGTCTAGGCTCCAGAACCTTCTCGCCAACCAAGAGGTCACGGATATCCGAAAGCTTCAAGTCGGCTTTGCTAATGTTGGAGAAAGGAACGCAGGTTTTCTCCTTGATGACCTTTGTCTGGCCGTCATAGGAGTAAACGTGTAGCACCTGCGAGGTGTCCTTGTCCAGACCTGTAAGGAGTTAGATATATACAGACGCTTTGACGGTTAGCTGAAAGGGACCACAAACTATCAAGCAGCTTGCCCAGGTCGTTGTCGACCGCAGAGGATGTGTTCTTGGCTGTGCCTACCACGCCTTTGACCACGCCAGTAGCGCCATCCCGAAGAAGACTAGCCATGTTCACCGGTTGGTGCCTTATTTTTTTCTGTTTCCTTGGGATAGATTCAGAGGCTTGAATGTACTGAGAAGCGGTATACAAGATGGCTAGAGAGATGGATGCTCAGAATCAGGGGACTGATGGGGGCCTATTTATGAGGAGGGTGGATATCGATCCGGAGAACACTAGCAACGGTTCTCCGTAGACCTGCAGCAGAAGAGTGAAAGCCCCCTCAGCAGTGTGTCTGAGACGTCTCACACGTCATTGCAGGACTAGAGCTATGGACATACATCACCGAAGTATAATAGAGTGGCTTGATCGACCGCATCTGGATCGCTTCTGTATATCACAACATGACTGGCACGATCCGAATAATCTGATTTTCCTCTATGTTGGGATCCCTGACACCCCATGTACAATAGAATCGGGTTTTGCCTCAAAGATACCTGTTCCAGATGATAAAACTGGTTATTCGTACCATTGGTGGCGAATGACAGCAGATCCTGATCGTCCGTTGTAACACTGTGGCAAGGAGAAGGAAGATCAAGGCCTGCCGAGGCCTGGAAATCGTGCGGGGTAACTAATAAATTTAGATTGATTGAGGGGTTCGAAAGGTAGCAGCACAGGATATAATCTATATCTAAGCTGCATGCACGATGAGCTGGATACTCCACTTGCTCGGTGGGCTTTCGGATGGCGAGACTATCATTGGGGTCGGCCCGCTGGAGACCCGCCTCAGCTCTGCACGCTAGTCTCAAGAGTCAGAGCTAGCCCTACTTAGCTTCATGCAGCAATCGTGCGGTGCTCTACGGAGATTCCAATCTGCGACTGCGACTGCTACCGCGAATGACGTTCTCCCTACGAGGGTTTTTGGATGCGTTTGCTCCACATTTCCAGGTGCCACAAAGAGGGGTCATCTTCAGTGTTCGACCTTGCACTTAACAACACACTGAGAGCGCAGATCTTTCATTAATCAGAGTTTGTGACATAGGTCGTACGATCGGCATCCATTCTTAGTCAAACCAAGTAAGGCATTCTTTTCTTGTGCCAATGAGTGTGTCCGTCCTTTCTTTTTCTAAATTCGGGTCGATGATGTTTCACAAAATGGCTGATTATCGCAGCCAGATCGGGAAACTTAAGGATGCAGCATCAATTGGCCATGACGTCCCATTGCAAAGAGGCAGTCCTGGCATTTGAGTGAGCCAAGGAGTTACCTCCGGTGCAAGATTCTCAATGATGATCGAAGTGGGAGGGGAAAACTGGCGATCTTGAACATCCTCTTTGCTCCCTTGAGTACTTAACGAAACACCTTTGTATCTACCATGTACCCTGCCTACATCTACGCTAATGCAATGCTCGACGAATGGAGTATAAATCATTACGTCTATAGTATGCAATGTATTTGTGCTTTGTTCTATCAATCCCGATAGACAACGGAGGGTTCGCTACATCAAGATCAGATATCATTCCACCTGGACCATAGAGCGAATTACTTGGCAATCTCTTCCTAATGCAGCAAGTGCGCCGAAAATGGCGAATCAATAATTGGTAGTCCTTTATCTCACAGAAAAGAGAACGAATTGACCAAGTGAAACACGAGCGAAATGCCCATCCTGCTTCTAGAATAAGATACACTGATTCGACCAAGAATATAACCCCAATCTAGCTTACTGAAAACACGGAAATCCTGCTTGTTCTAACAACCACTTCCCGACCACCACTTGGCCCATTGCTTGTCACCTCTCTGTACCCTGCCACTCTGAAGGTACCATGCCCCGATGGGCCGTGCAAAGAGACAGAGACTGCCCCTGGGTTGATATGCAGTTGAGCGCCATTCTCTTTTGAGTCTCCGATATAAGAACGGTTCGTTGATTTTTGTGCCTCCGTACCCTTTGATTCAGCACACTCAAGGGATGCCAGCTCATAGTTTATTTTTATCAAAGCATTAAGTAGCGTGCGCGGCTTTCCCAACCGAAGCAATCCAAACTTCGGTAGAAGCTGGAAATGAAGATGCACATCTCCGGTCTTGCAGCTTTGCTTTCCGCTGACTTCGGAACTCATACATAATGGACTGGTGAAGGAGGTTCCTAAGACGGTTACAAGATCGTCGGAATTGGCTTGACTCCTGGTCAAGACGAGATGCGCATAGGTGCCTTTCTGCAGAATTTCAACGAGTCTTGGTAAAGTCAGAGCATCAATTCCCGGGGTTCTACCATGTTTCTGGAAAGTTAGGTGTGGGTCGGGTAACGCTGTGGCGGACCGAATAGATGCCTCAGGCAGCATAATGAATGGAGAAGTGGCCGCCAAGATCTGAGAATCTGTATAATCTCTTGACTCGTTCTCCGCCTCGTCTTCTGGCATCGGAGGTTGAAACGAAATCGCCCATAGTTGATGAAAGCGTAGCAGGAGTTTAGGTTAAAATTCTTAGATTAGAGGTCTGGAATAGCTCGCAGGGTCGACTCATCAGAGCATCAATTACTCTATTCAAGATTCACCCTGATAAATTCATCGTCCTCGAAGGACTCTACAGCCATCGCGTTGGCCAGTTCTTCGTCAACTGGATCTGCTCTTGCGAAACACCCAAAGCGATAGTGTCGTCCTCATTTGGCTTCCGATAGCCTCAGATGGAGCAGTAGGCCCAAAGGTTCTGTGAAGTCTTGGCGACCAAGGGAGTACGATGTCGGCGTACAGTCCGCTGCGAGACGCCTCCTACCGGCCGCTTCGAGATGATCTGATGACGGAACCAGGTTCACGTTATATGGTTCTGTTGTTGCAAGGACATCCATCACGTCGCTCAGCACAGATGGGGAATTATCCGCCATTGTAGATGAAGGCTCTGTCCCGTGCGGGCGCCCAATGCTCCTCAGCATTCTGGCAAATTGGCTTTTGGAAGAAGGAATCGTCAATGCGCCAAAAGTAATCGTCTTCTTCCTGGGTTCCTAACAGCTTCGTGCCTTGGTGGGCTAGTAAGGACAGCGCACGTTGAAAGGCGTCCGCATCGATTTTCTCCTCGGTCTTCTCCTCGCTAGGATTGCTTGGGAAGGGATGCTGCGCGTAAAAGTCGAAGCACTGCCATAGAAGTTGAGTACTGTTATCAGAAAAGGAGGCACCGGGATGCGATCTCTCAATGTGCTTCCTCAAACTGCCTATTGTCCAATCTGGGGGTGGCATAGAGTTAGTCAGATCAAGCGAACTTGCCAGGTGGAAAACATACATAGTCGACGGTTGGCGCCCTCAACACATGAGGGATCGAATGTTGTCCAAAGATAGAGCGTTCATCACAATAGGGTTCCTCAAGTAACGCCCGCTCGGGCTGGGAAAGCCCCGGGGTTGAGTACCTGCGCCACATTCGGAACCCGTAAGGCTGACTGATACCATCAGAATCATTCATGTATACTCTTGTCCAGCAGATCCAGTTCAAGTGCAAGCACGAGATATTGGGGCGTCCTGTGAGTACTGGTTCATGCAATGTGGATGTCATTGAATCAGAGTACTACATATCTTCCTGTGTAGCGGGCTAGCGTGCGTATTATCTATATGGTCAACGAGGCTCCATTCAAGTTCTCGAGCCATTAACTAGTTGATAATTACCAATCACCAAGCAGGCATGTGTAAGAGCGATATCATCAAACGCTGAATCGAGGGAAGTATTGGCCGTTCCGGGTCGGATAGCTTCCGTGTATCCCTTTACCCCGCATCCTAGCACTCGGATGAGCATCCGAGATCCCGAGATACTGGATTCATGCATCTACAAATATCATTCATTGCTTTCCACGCCTCTCAGCTAAACCTTATCCTGCATGCAAACAAAGACATATTCTGTCTCCAGCAAGTCTCTCTCTGTCTGGCTTTCTCAACCGAGCAGAAAGACCACCCCAATAATCACCTCTCACCATGTCCGGCCCAGCAATCATTCAAGTTCCTCCGGAACTCCACCCGATACCACCCACATCGCATTCTCCCAACTCCCCCTTTCCAGTGATTGTCTACCGAGGCGCCCTTCTCGACCGCACTCCCACCGGTGCCCTCGAGGCCATGGAGACATCCGAATGGCCGCAAGGAGGCCATTGGAAAATCGGTCGAGAGAAAGTCGCAGCCACACCGCATTACCATGCTACGACCCACGAAGCGTACACCGTTCTCCACGGCAGTGGAACCTACCTTCTTGGTCAATCGCCTCTAGACCCCGAGACAGATGAGGAGGGAAAGCCTGTTGGCGTAAAGTTTACAGCATCGGCTGGTGATGTTTTTGTTTTCCCCGTATGACTCTATCCAGGACCTGTCAAAAGGGTCTTTCATTCGCTGCTATGCATAGAACCATGTATGAGCTAATGGTGGCCATGAATGACAGGCAGGAGTAACGCATTTCGTCACTGATACGAATGATGACTATGAGATTATCGGGTTCTATTCTTTGGTAAGCAGCATCCTGTCTTCTGAACCGCTGGATACCGTTTTGATCAGAAGCAGAACGCGCAAAATTCGCGAGAAAATCCGTATGACATGGAATTCGCTCTCGATTCCGTGGAGGAGACGGAATTGAAGCGGCAAAAATGCAGACAGGTGCCGGTGCCAGTGCACGATCCGATCTACGGGAAGGATGGCCCTATTCCGAGAATTTGGAGAGGAGAATAGCTTGCTGAAGTAGTATTCCTGGTGATATGGAGCAAGCGTGGTGCATGTATGTGGCTCAATTGTTTCTCAATTGAGAAGAAAGTCGTCCTTTTTTTCTTGGAGATGGGCTGTTTTATTCATCTGCAGAATAGCCAGAAAAATACATACAATATATGGTCAAGTCTAAGCGCACTCCATAACTCCCCTATCCTCTCTGGCAAGGTCACTTACAATCCAAAAAAAAATCTCAATATCCGAGGCCCTTCAGGCTTTGCAGCTCTACTTAGAATTCACGCTCATAGTCTGGGATACAGATCAGGTTCCGCTGTGGTCTTACACTCTCAGGTCAGGTGGTGCTAGGAGATCTGGAACCATGCAAGGGAAATTAGTCATGATGTTGTGTTTACATGGACTAGGAATCAAATCACTTAGAAGTAAATGTCAACAGAATCAGCCCCCATGTATCCTCTGATCGTCAGGGGCACAGCTCGGCTAGAAGCGATACACCATCTAATCATAATCCGATCACAAGGTACACAATACGAAGAGTAAGACACAGTATATAGAGTTTGGGATGTAAAATGACAGTTCAGTGGTGGAGGTTCGTATTCAACTGAGAGTGAAACATGTGGGGGGACCGAAGGATTGGGAATGGACGCCCTAATTTGTTGGGCGTTCACCACCAGTTTCCGGTCTCAGCATTAGCGTCAGGGTCCAAAAGCCATGCATTCCGTGTTCTCGAAAATCGAAACGTACACAATTCATGATCCACGATCGTTGCCCGTGTTTCCGCAACATGGTCGCGAAAGGTATATGAAGCCCCAGTCGACCTGCCTCTTCACAGTTCCTTCAACAGCACCCAAAAGCTAATACACAATCCAGCCACACCAAGAAAATGTTACCTACATTGGTCATTCTCAGTTTAAGCGCCGTCGCCAATGCTCACGTTGCGGCTTGGGCGAAAGGCATGTACTGCCTGAACGGCTCCTCCGGCAGCGACGACCAGAATACCAAGACCGCTGTCGACCCCCTGTATATGCTCGACCGGGCCGACTGGTGGTTTCAGCATGACCGTGGCTGCGATAACTTTCCTCCCGCCGACGGCGATTTCCTCGAGCTTCCCGCCAACGGCAAATTCACCGTCGAGCTCGCGCACAATCGCGCACAAACGACTCTCTCGTATAATGGCCAATACGCAGGCGAGTGGCCCGACGGCAATGAGCACCCTGAAGACTGGTCAGGCCCGGGTAACCCCCCGGATTGCATCCAGGATGATGGCGCGATGCATACCCAGAATCAGTCAATGGCGGCTGGTACCGCGTTTGCGATCAGCTATCAGAGTGAATTGAGCCAGGTGACTCTGGACAATCTTGTTGTCTTCAGCGTCCTTGAGCAGTAAGTGCTTGCCGTTCAGACTGTGAGGTGTTGGATACAGCTAATCTGTCTTGCATAGCACTCCTTGGAAGCGCCTGGCAACTTATGAGGTGCCTGACCTTCCTGCTTGTCCTCCAGCCGGCTGTACTTGTGCATGGCTCTGGGTAAGTTGCACATAATACATATGAGTCCACCAATCATCGTAATAACCTCGAATGACAGGTTCCCAACGGCTGCGGACAACCCAACATGTAAGTAAGATTTTGCGTCTCTCGCAAGATACGGGACTAATAGCTCCAGGTATATGCAAGGATTCAAATGCACTGTCACAGGCTCGAGCTCGTCAAAGAGCCTTGCTACCGCAAAGGCCCCTGTTTACTGCGGCGATGACTCTTCCAAATGTGTCAGAGGCGCAAAGCAGATGATCGCCTGGAACCGTTAGTACTCACCTTGAACCAATGTCAGTCATATGCTAACGATAATTGGACACAGAAAAATCTGGCAACAACATCGAGACTCCCTCCGGTGTCAGTCCAGCATACAGCAGCCTCTTGGGCTGGGAGAGTGGTAAGTTCCAATATACTTCCCGAAGGTCGCTGGCTAAGATTAATTGAATTGTAGGTGCTCAAAATGATATTTTCGTTTGAAATCACCAAGCTCATGTACTCTATTGTTACGCACCTACAATTGCAACACATTGGTTATTGGATAACGACAAACTTCTACTCGAGGCATAGATAAAGATGTGAGCTATTTTCGCTACTTCGAGAATATTCAATCACCACTTTCCTACTAGTTTACTTGTAGCCTAATCTACCTGGTCATATTAATTTATGAATTGAATACAACAATGCCGAATGAACTGCACGGCATTTTGGCGAACAGCACAACGTACCCAACTAATACTCAAGCCCCCGGCTAGAAATGGTAGTATAATTCCCTGTTGGTCTACCAACTGAGCCCTAGAGGACGAATATCTTTCAAGAAATCATCAAGCACAAACTGAAAAGAGCAGCATTCATTAATCAGCGCAGCTGGTAGATTAGTCATGATATCTGTTTCAGAGCCGTAATCCTGCCAAATGTCTCCGATCGCATTCGGGCAGGAGATGGCTTTTCGATACCCGTAAAATAACAGCGTATCTTTGCAGAGCATGATTTTTAAAAGAAAAGTAGAATAGCCAAGTTTCATACATCTACAAGTCAAGGGCGTAGATTTACAACCGCGTCTTCATCCTTGCTCGTCTTATTCAATGGATTGTGTCGGCCGGGTAGACTACAGCCGCCGTACGAGATGCTTTCACTTCCTAGTATACAAGATACTAGAAAGAGTAGACCCTTAGCAATAAAACGAAAAAAGCCATCCTTCATGCCAGCCTGCTAGAGTTGAGTAGATTTGCGGCCTGAGGATAACAAAACCGCGTCGCTGTCACGTGATCAATACCCTTTATCGCAGCCTTCAAGCAGTATGGGGTGAATGGCCAGTGGCTAATACTCCATGCCATGTCCACTGCGAAGCTTGTTGCACATACATGGAAGTATAGCACTAGTAGGCTGCATAAGGTTTCCTGATAAGCACGTTTAATACCATTCCGGTCGCAACGACCCCGCACTAATTGAACATTGTTGTACAAATTCTAGACTAGAGAAGGCTAGTACTGACCATCAGCGTCGGAGCTCCGGTCATTCTCCGCTTTATAAGATCAGACAAGCACCCCTCTCATAAATAAGTATCCTTTCACCAACATTCCCTCAAAATGCCCGGAAACAGGACATTCACGCCAGAGTCTGAGTTCCTCTCTTTTCTCGTCGTGTCCAAGTGCTAATTGCTGGAAATCCGACCACCAGACTTCTGATCACAGCTCCAAGGACTTCAGATGCAGTTCCAAATGAGGAAGGAAAATGGGCCCTTTACACCGTTTCGACTTACGATCTTGAGACACACACCGAGTTCACCGATGTCAATCTGCTTGACCTAGAGACAGGAAGCGCAACACGATACAGCAACAATCCGAAGGAGAGTTCGTTTTGTTGGCTGCGTGGATCATCGCTTTTGTGGCAGAGGGAAAGTGAAAAGGATAAAGGAACAGAGTTATGGATTGGGGATGCTGATCACGAGACACGGTAAGATAGATTTTTCGTCATGAGGAGAGTAGTTTGGAGGTGCTAAAAAACCATGTCCGACACGATAGACCATACCTAGCAGGGAAGATCGATGCCAAGTTGAAGGACCTGAGGACGAAAGTCTTGGAGAACGGTGATCTTGCATTCGTCTTCACGGCGCCAGTGGATGCCAATCAAAACTTATATAACACATCAAAAGGAGACAAGCCCCATACAACGGCTCGGGAATGGGAGTATAGTCGCCCCAGAAGATGGGATAGCTATGTCGACCAATTCCGATCGGCCATTTGGTTCACAGTTTTGAAGTTTGATGGCGACACCAAGAAATGGCACCTCTCTGCTACTGGCCCCATCAATGCTTTGCGCGATACAGGGCTGGTGGTACCTCTTTACTCTGACTCGTCGAGTTCTGCGGATTTGAGTATCTCAACCTACGGAGTCATCTTCGCCGCAAGCGAGCCTAGGGATACGGATTGGGAACGCACGCAGCGCTCGATATACTTTATTCCCCTGTCGACCTTCGAGGAAACTGAGGTGCCAGCTTTGAGAAAGATTCGTGTTCCTGGTCATGCGGACCTTGCGTCAGCCCCAACTTTTGCACCTAAGGGTCCCATGGCTGCCTTTCTAGTGGACCAAGAAAGTGAAGAGTGGTCGTACAAGACCATTGCTGTGGTCAACGTAGACACCTTGAAGATCACAGCTCTCCTGCAAACGATCGACCCAAGTGACAACAGCCGACACTGGGATGTATTCCCGGACGAAATCTTGTGGTCGAACGACGGCTCAGCTTTGTATCTGACTGCGAACGACCAAGCTCTATCTCGGGTGTTTCAAGTGCTTTTACCGCCTGTAGCCGAGGACAAGCATCAGACCGTGAGTCCTGTGGAGCTCGAGATTTCCGGCTCGGTTTCATCAATCTACCGTCTGAGCGAACGAGACTCAGAGAGCCGGTTCCTGGCCACTTCTTCATCCTTCATCGACCAGGGATTGTTCTCGATCGTTGATCCGTCAATTCCCAGTAACACTCAGTCACAGCGCAGCAAGATTATCTACAGCACATCGAATCACGGGTCCTACTTCGGTATATCGGACAAACAAGTCGAATCCATCACGTTTCCAGGGGGCCCCGATGGGCGAACCCCCGTGCAATGCTGGATTCTGAAACCATCCAACTACGACCCCACTTCCGCCGAAAAGTATCCTTTCTTCCTCTTCATGCACGGCGGGCCCAACTCCGCCGTGAAAGATGCTTGGACATGGCGCTGGAATGCCGCGCTTCTCGCTGAGCAAGGATACATCGTCGCGATCCCGAACTTCACGGGATCGGACTCCTTCGGCCAGGACTTTGTTCGGGGCGTCTCGCTGCAATGGGGCGGACATCCCTACCGCGACCTGGAGCGGTGCTTTAACTGGGTCGAGGAGAACCTGTCTTCCAAATGCGACACCAGTAGGGCGGTGGCTGCTGGCGCCAGCTACGGCGGGTACATGGCCTTGTACCTAGAAGGACAGCCCCTCGCCAAGAAAATAAAAGCGATTGTCTGTCACGACGGGGTTTTTGACGTTGTCTCCGAGCTGCTGGGCGATGATCTTGCGCAGAAAGAGGAACTCACCCGCTCGTTTGGGTCGCCTTACTTCACCGATGCGCCATCCGCGGACCGTGACCCGCCCGCCGCGAAGGAGCTCTGGCGTCGTTGGAACCCTGCTGAGTATCTCACGAATTGGTCGACGCCCTTGCTGGTCATTCATTCCGATCGCGACTTCAGGTGCCCCAGCACGGCTGGCTGGGCGGCTTATGCGGTCTGCCGGTTAAAGGGGATCGAGACGCGGCTGTTGAATTTCCCGGATGAGAATCACTTTGTTCTGGGGAGGGAGAATAGTTTGGTTTGGTGGAACACGGTTATCGCCTGGTGCAATAAATTTGTTGGCATTACGGATGGGCCGACGTTGGAGCCGGCTCGCAGTGAGCCTAGGTGGTTGGGGGAGGCTAAGCCGGGGAGAGTGCTTGATGTGGCTGATGTTTAAAGAGAAGAAAGGGAATTATTGCATTCAAAGACTATGTCTAATGGGGCGACTCTTGGGTATTTCATTGCTGTTGGTGTAGGATTGAGCGAAGTGCACAAATCGCTCTTTGATCAACAGAAGGCACCACGGGAAGATTATTTGTAGCCCCAACCATAATATGGTGTCTGATAGTGAGTGATATTGCATAGTACTATTTCTGTATCAGGAGCTCTAAATAGGATGACGAAAGGAAGCTTGCCTAACACGTGCTCTTTACTGTAACAGCCGCATATTTACCTTGTCTTCTTTTATTTTATTGCTTTAAGGAGAGGTTAATCGGGCAGGAAACATGATGATTTGGCAAGTGGCGCACGAGCCAGAGAATCACATGGAGGTATATCTTCTGGTGATCTTGATATGGACTCTAGCTCGACTGAACTTACTTTGTACCAGAAGAGTCTGACCGAGTGAAATTGGCTATCAAGTAATCAATAGTCAGGAAGATATATAGGCGAGGATCAGAATAGGTTCAATGTTCTATGCCACGATAACAAAGTTGAGGCATATCCCAGGAGGGCGGTTGAGTACGCTAGTCCCGAAACGGTCGCCTGTTGCCCTACATTCTGCTTCGATGTCTGCTGCATCCAAGATAACCTACTCCATGCAAACCAACATGTCTTTTCATCCTTTTTTAAGGATTGTACTAGCTAATGCTAAAGCCGATACAGAGTTCGAGCAAGCCTGGCCACATATGACCTTTACAAATCGACCTTCGCAGGGTAAACGCCACCGACATATCATGTCAACCTACAAATAGAGTTTCAACACACATATGTGTCATAGTTTCCCTTCTATGACAATGCGGACTCACCATGCAGGAATTATTGCTTTCTGTAGATCTTTAATTTGCCCGGCCCCACGCAAGTGACTGGCGATGAGGCGACCGCGGCGCTTCTTACATTAATATCGTTGCGTGTCCAGTGCTCCGAAGAAATCCGATGGGAAGAATGTCAAATACAAATGTAGGGTTCCGATCCGACAACTCCGCTTCTTTGTCACGGTGAGACGATGACTATAAAATCATTCCCCGTGGGGTAAGGGTCAGAGCGTTTATCAGTCCACTCTGTGTAACATGGTTGAATATAAGAGGATGGAGAATCCCTAGTAGGTCTGTTGGTCCACCAGCCTTCAACCATCTGGCTTCGCAACAGCATTCCCCAGATTAAACAATCAGACCGAAAGCTTCCATCAAGCAAGACACTTCGCAATGTCGACCTCCGGTGCCCAGCAGATTCGCTTTCGTGAGTGATCATCCTATAAGACAATCGTTTCTAGGTAGGCTTTACTGATGTCAACAGGATGCGCGATCGCCGTCGTTGGCTCTGAGGACAACTTCCAGGTGTTCACCCAGGACACCTTCGGACGCATCCGCGAAACCCGGTGCCGTGATGGCAAGTGGTCCGGTGGCACCGAGCATGACTTGGTTCGGCAGGGGATTCTCGGATCCCCCATTGCAGCAATCTCCTGTCCCCGGGAGGGTGGCAGCGACGTTTCATCCTCGGAGGACACTACGTCCACCCAGGTCCACCTTTATTATATTGGCGAGAACAATGTTGTGAAGGAGGTCATTCGCGACAAGGACGGAAAGTGGCACGAGGGAAACCTCAACCGCCAGGAGATTAAGGTTGCCCCTTACTCAATGATGGCCGCTTGCTGCCACCGCGGCAGGGATCGGACTCACTGCCGCCTCTATGTGCAGATGCCCGACAATAACATCCAGGAGTTTGGCTGCGATGGTTAGTCTCAGAGCATACTTTTTCGGAATGTGACGGAAGCATTTATTGACCTACCACTGCAGATGAGAGAAGCGGCTGGTCCCAGATGACCAAGCTGGGCCGTGCCCTCCCCGGTACCGGACTGGCCTGCCTGAGCCACAGCTCGGAATCGCACAACAACTCGATGAGCATCAGGTATGATTATCGCCGTCATCACTATAATCGGTCGCTAAAGTATTTGACGCAGGGTGTTCCACCAGTCCGAGGATCTCAGCCTCAAGGAGAAGTTCTACGATGGCAGGAACTGGCGCGAGGGCGACTTCTCGATCTCCAAGGCGCTTCCACGCACCGACCTTGCGGCCACCGCTCTCGACAATGACAGTTTCCGCGTGTATTTCATCCACGAGAACAACCACGTCGTGGAGATGGTTCACGAAGGCCGGAAATGGCAGCGCGGTGACTTCCATCAGCAGTGCGTGCCGGGAAGCCAGATCGCTGCCCTCGCTTCAAACGGCAAGGACCGGAAGATCCGTCTCTACTTCCAGAGTGGCAAGCATGTTACTGCTGTCACTGAGTGGATGTATCATCGCGAGTGGAAGGAGACCAAGGAGGCTCTTCCCCCAGCGTAGGCCAAGGCATGCCAGGGAGACAGTGGCTTTCCCAGCGGAGCGCGTGCCGTTCCTTGATGGTCTCTATTGATGGGAGCCCACTGTCACCGAGGACTTTAAGAGGCTGAAGATTAAGTCCTCCTGCCTTGATGCACTTATGCGCGTTCGTTTTGCTTATTGCTGTCGCTATTTGTGGACAAGATTGTTCTCAGTAGTTCACCGCATATCTGCAATAGGAATCTTGAGCTTTGAAAGGAGGTTTCCCGATTTGCGAGTAGTCTAAATATCCTTCGTGATCAGATGCTCTCAAAAAGGGTGTGACTGTAATCGCTCCAAGTTAAGCTGTCAGTAGTGCAATTCATTGCCGCGGCTGTAGAATAGTTTAAGGTATTTGTAATGCAAGCTCTTTGAATAGAAAATGAACCAGCTATTTTCTAGCCAAAGAGAGCCCATACCCCTCATTACGAGTAACGCAGAAGGGATACATAGCCGTCAGCCCAGTATGTCAGTAAATACAAAATCGACTGTTAGCAAGTAATACTTGAACATTGTACAGGCCAAATTGACAGCTATCCCGGCATACATCAACAAGTTCTCAAACTCGTCGTTCCACCGTGCCACGGCGCCTCCCCAGCTGGCGCCGAAGCTAGCTGCGGCCTCGACGTAGGCACTCACGAGAAGCCATTCTGGCTTGGCTCCCGCTTCCTCGTCCATAATATCACCGGTGAGTGTAAGGGCCAGTGACGGAACTGACATTACTGCCATCAGGGTGGCCTTGAAGCGCTTCTTCACCGGTCTTGGGATGTCCTTCTTCTTGGCCACACGGTTCAGGATTACGCCTGCGAGAGCCTCGGCCCCACTCAAGCCCCAGCCCTGAAAGAGAGTTTGTGTCAGTGATTCCATGGAGATAAAACCTGCATGCATTGCGAAAATTGTGATAGAAGGAGTTGGCTGGCACATACCGCGTATTTGATCGCTTCACGGGCAGCCGATTTGCCCTCGGCCATTTTTGAATCAGGTGCCGCTACCGGCCAGGTCGTAACCCCAGCCATCGTGTTGAAAGTGAGTGTAGCAGAGTCCATTACATTCATCAAGGCATCAATCGGTCCGATGGGAATGAACTCCAAGCCCAAGCCTTCAAATGTGCCGTCCACCAGGAGAGAAAGCATGTCAAACTCACCACCAACGAGCACAGCACCGGATACTGCTGCCACGTTGAATCCAAGAATGTCATATGCGAGAGAGCTATCAGCCTGCCCACTGACATATTGGCCAAACGTTTCCTTGGTCAATCTTCCTTTTAGCTTCGGTGGAGCATGGTTTTTCTTGGCCTTATACAAGACGGTGGTGGGGATGGCGACCAATAGCGCGCAGAAATTCAGCAGGGTCAAGGGGCGTCCACGGGCAATGACATTCTTCCACAGCCACGTTATGACGGGGATTTCGATCTTCTTGTTCGCGATGTCTCGGATCACATCAACACCCAGCTTCAGGGCGTCGAACAGAAGATCGACCAACTTCTCAAGCGCTTTCATCATTCCGTCCACCAGGTCCTTTGTAACCTTGTTGATAACCTGCTGGACGCTATAATTCTGAGGATTGAAGAATTCGACTAGATCCCCGGCAACGTTGACAACGGTGTCTTTGATGGTCTCTAGTTCGTCCTGCAGATCATCCCAAAGTTTTACGATGTCGTCTTCAGTCGTACCCTTGGTAGCAGCGCGTGCACTGTCATCTTCTAGCACCGCGTTGGTCGGTCCACCGCCGTAGGTGAAATAGTAAGTGGACCAATTGTAGGGCACCGTTGCCGAGATATCATCTGTCAGACTGCTGTTGTCTTTGTCGCTATGGCCGGTCTTGGGACGGGGCGCAGAAACATTTTTTCTGTTACCCCCAGCCCCGGCTCCCTGATATGAGTTGTTTTGAAGTGAGTCGAGATTGCTTAGGATCTGCTTGCGCACGTCCTCCAACCACGCCTTTGCATCAATATCAGCAGTCGCAAGTTTCTCTTCGCCGTAGTCCAGGGCAGCATTGAAGCCAGCAGCAATACTATCTGTAGTATCGAGGATGTCTCCCCATTCGAACAGAAAGCCAAGGAATTCGATCAGGTCCTGAATAAAGCCACCGATTTTCTTGAAGACCCAAACAATCCCTTTCACAATCGATGTGATGGTGGTCAGGGCAATCTGGTAAATCTCTTCGCCAATCTTAATAATGAAAGTCCAAACTCCGTCTGACACAAAGATGTTAAGATCAGTCCAAAACTATCATCTTGTACACGCGATCACGAGCAGGATGTTAGTGAACTTACCGACGACATCGCACACCCAATCCCACACATCTTCGGCAACGTCTTCCAGCCATTCCCATGCTCCATTGACCCAGTCTCCTACATCATCCCAAAAGTTTAGGGGAACAATTTCACCAGCGGCCGCGGCTGCGCGCCCTTCCGGAGAGGCGATTCTGGCATGATATGCTTTCAGCCGCTTTTTATCCTGTTCACGAATATCCTTGGCACTCTTGGTGAGCTGGCTGAACGCGGCGGCCGCCCCTTTCGCGTTCTCGTCGCTGATATCCGGGAACAAGAGACTACCATCGGGCTTTGTGAGTTTGCGCACATCTTCCTCCGTCTGGACCCCGTCCAGTTTTGGAAGTATCTTGTCTGTCGGGTCCAGCAGCGGGTCAGCCAGATTGCGTTCCCTCTGCATTCCTTGTCGTGAGGCTGCAGCGGCTTCTGCGGGCCGGTACGCATCCACAGCGAACTGGTGGATCGTCGCGTCGTCGGTCTGTAGCAGGATGTTTAGCACTCCTTTGGCGTCAGTCTGGTACCATCGCGGCTCCAGCGAGACGGTAGTATGTTTGCCGTTAATGATGCAGCGTACCAACCCTGAGCAGGTCACGCGGAGCCACGACCCGGGAAGCATGTCAGACGAGTCGCCGTCTTCCTCGTTCACTACGGTTGTATGCAGGCGCAGCATCAGCCCCTTCACCTCCATCACATCTTCAGTGGATGCGTGCCAGTAAGGGTAAGACTGCCAAGCCTGCGAGCGAGGATCCTGCTGCAGGAGTGACAGGTTGCCGTTCTCGTCCACAGAAATCAGGCTGCTGACAAGAAGATCACTGTTCCCTTCTCTTGGGCGGCTGGATAGCAGACTGGAGATACGCCCGCCCTGGTTGTTCGCAAGGAGCGGAATCACAACCCCCGTTGAGAGTAAAGTGGTAGTCGTCGTGTAGTAATACACTGCATCCTTCGTGTTGGTATACCAAAAGCGAAGGTTCTCACCTGTCTGCGATATTTGCAGATCTTTGAGACTTTTTGTCGCGTCGATTACAGTTCCCGACCCCCCATGCGAGGACGTGTAATTTTTCGACGTGAGAGCCGTGATCACTGCTCCCCCGACCAGCGCCACGGTCTTCCCAGTGGATGGATCAAGATATGACGCAAGACATGTTGCTCCTGATGTAGATTGTCAGCGTGAGGCTATTCGAGTTCTATTCCATACAAAGTAGCGTACCATCGGGACAGGCGACCTGAACTGCAAAACCGTCGCCGCTGTCATCACTGTCATCATCTGAGTCGAGTACTTTGAAGACCAGATACATCTTTCCGCTGTCGAACCCTTCATACAGAACCATGACCCCGTCACCCATTGAACAGGTGATCAAGGTCACATCCACGATCTTTTTCGGGTTGACAGGTAAGCCCCACGGCGTGACCAAGGTCGCAGTCCCGTGTGCAAACCGCACATAGTTCAGGTCTTCGGTAGTGGTCAATCGATCTGGTCGTTGAAAGGCCACCATGACAAGCGGAAGAGCCTCTTCATTGTCGGTGGACTTGTGGCCCTTCATGTGTTAGAGATATCGTTAGCCCTATCCTTCTGTTCACTAAAGTCGCCCGGAAGCTTACCATGTAAATATGGTCAACCGTCGGAAACAGCCCATGAGTGACCTTGGCCGACGGCATGGTACCCGTGATCTCGTCCAAGGTAATGTGGTGCAGCAGGTAGAAATTCGACTCTTTATCAGATGCTTTGGTCGCGATGCAGATGTCTAAGCTGGAGTCGGGTGCTTGCAGGACTGCGAAGGCTTGAACCTGCACGTCCTCAGGGAAAAGGCCTGATTGCTGCGCAAAGTCGAATCTCGTGGGTTCGCGGTTGGTGGTGATGACGAGGTTGAGGACCCCATTCTCACCTAGGGCGAACACCGCAGGTTGCTGCTGGATGTCGTTGAAGACGGCGAAGTGCTCGCGCGCCGGCACGGGATTGGCGGCCACATAGTTGGTCATCACCTCCGAGTCTTTTTTGACGATGATCATGATGAATATGATAGGAAGGAAGTAAACTACAAATGCACAATTGAAAAGAGAGATATAGTAAAAGTCAGGGTAGCTAGCAGGTGTTTGCTGGGTGTGATTTGTGACCTGGGCAGATTGGAGAGATATGTGTGCGAAGCTGCTGCTGATATGGAACTGGTAGCATTGTTAAGCTATAATCTTGCGGCTTTTGGAGATAGAACTCTAAGACTTTGCATAATCAGGCTAATGATGGGGATGTGAGTTGTAGTGGTTCGATAGGTCAGTTGTCTGGGCAAACATGAACTATGGGATCATTTCCAACGCCCAGCATGAAGACTGGTTCGAAGAAACCTAGTAGCTGGCATGTTTGGGTCACCACAAAAGCCATGTAACCTTGTATCCGTGGTTGCACAATGACGGATGAAGATGTAATCATGCATACGGCTTGGGCACTTTTGAGTCCGCTACCGTGCAGTTACCATGCATAACCCACATTCCAGCCTACCCCGCGTGATAATAAGATACAGACACTCCTGTGTGGTTTGTGAGGTTATTGGATGGATGGCAAGTCCGTGAAGCTGGACCACATATCCCCCACATGCATATGCGCTTCGACGTGTAACTTTGACGTCTTTGAATGTGCGCCATTTTGTGCAGCTGGCTGAAAGCAGAACGCTTAAACCGGGAAGTTTAAACTTGAATGTCTGGAAGGCAACCCAATTCTCACCCGATTTCTTCCATGCTTCCCTCATTCCTTGTTGGAGCATCCTGTCTGCACACCAAACTTGTTCCATTGACCCTCATCCACCATTGTTGACACAGCAAAAGTCAAACCAAGTAAAGAGCGGAGATCGGTTCAGAAGCCTCCAGTTTCGATTGGCCATTGCGTATTGTGATATGAATCTCGATTATCTCATAGGTATTCTTGTTCAATATGCTCTGTGGTTCTTTTCCTGTGCGATTCCAATTTAACTAGACATATATATCCTTCCTCTTACACTTGGTGAGCTATTGGTCATTACTTTCACTTCTTCCACATTTTCAACTAGTTCACCAATCGCATTTCTTATCATGGCCTCTCCACGGGACGGTTATGTTTCCGACACGAGCCCCAAGCCCTACGACCAGATCATCGTCCTATCGCAAAAGGTCATCAATAATGGCTTCAAGAACATGTGGAAGATTGCTCAAGATGACCCTGACTCCCCGTTGAACTATTTCGAGAAGACAATGCACGGCGAGGAAATCAAGGCATACATCGGAGTCCCCTCCGTGCGGCTACACGTCGAAAGTAGATTACCAATGTTGTACTTCAAATTGGCCTTTACCAAGGGTACATTGAAAGTCTATGAGAGTGATGACAGCGAGGAGATGATTGACTTCGATGTCAAGGACTGGGTCCTCGTTTTCAATGTCGACATAAGTGAGTGACATCAACACCCCTTCCTCAACCACCACCGCGCAGACTAACAACCTCCAAACTTCAGACCAGAAGCTACTTTCAAAGGACTCGGACGAGTATAAACAGTTCAAGCATCGAGCAGGCCTCAGCGAGTCCAATTTCTCCCTGGCGCAGCTTTATGTTGATGCTTCAGGTGAGGAGCAATTATAGACCATGTGCAATGTGTTCCCCCTGGCTGATTTCAAGAACAGCGAGCACTCAATTGAACGAGGAGTTGACCAGCCTTGGCGATAAAACTCTGGCCGATTTGGCCTCGGCTTCAAGGTCAAGCGTGACCGTGTTCATTGAAAAGTGGATTACTAGCATGCGCGACAAGGGCGAGAGCGTCCTGGGGTTCGCGGCTCAACGAGACGATAGCACCGGTAGTGAGCGTAAGCGAGCCGACACAGACCCACGGGCAATGGGCCACGTACTGACCACTATCTAGTTAACCCGTACGCACCTTCGTTTCCTCCTACCGCGATCGATTACTTTTGCTATCCATGGCAAGGCGGGAAGGTCGATGGCCCGAAGCAAGATGGCGCAGATGCCAATGCTCTCTCCTATCTCCTGACCACTGACTTTAAAAATCCTCCGGCAGAAGGTGCTATCCCGTACAGTGGTCCGTGGGTCGATGGTGATACCCGGCTTGGTGCCTTCTGCATGAGTCGGGATCTATTATGGCCGTGGCTGCTGCCACTCTTGAGAAAGCTGGTCCTGGCCATGACTCCGGTACCAGAGTTACCGCACTGCGTGTGGAAGGGCACAGATGAAGATCTCCCATATGAGACGGGTCCTCGATATCACGTCGGGGAGGATTCGCCTCTCGACACGGACTATCATTGGAAGGAGCACGAGACGCAAAAGTCCCGCTGGGGAATGAGTGCGACCAGAAAGGAGGAGAGCAATAAGGCATTTAAGCCCAATCACCACGAAGACAACATGAAAGCCACCGAATGGGGTATGCTTTCGTCATTTGCCCTTTCCAGAATATGTGAACTAATCTAGTACAGTCGACGATGTTGAAGCGTCTGTTGTATACGAGGCCGGAGCCGAGAGGCTCACATTGCAAGGGTGCAGCACGTTTGAGTATGATTTGTACCATGACAGAACCGACTATGATCCCACAGAGTAAGTTTCCCATGCTTTCTCCGAGGTAATGATGTAGTATAAACATTTCCACTCATTATGTGCAGCTTTTACACCTATAACAGCATCGAGTGGAAGATTGTGCTTGATATGACCAGCATTGAAGAAGGGGGACTTATCTGGGAGGCTGGCAGCACTGAAAAAAGTGTGGATATACAGTATTATGAAGGCGGGGACATGAAGATGTCTCATACAGCCGAGGACCTGGCAAATAATATCGCCTCGGATCTGAAGAAAAACCTGGCTTTGGCGTTGAACAGGGAGACTGGAACGCTGGTCGAGGCGTTGGCGAATGCAAATCGTCTTTGTCTGCCTGGTGCAGGCACGTTCTTCATGAAAGATCCCATTTTCAACCAGAATGGCGATATTCTAGTCAAACTAGAATATGACGGGTTCGTCTCTCTTTCCTCGACTCCCTTGATGCTCATAGGTTCTAATGATGTACAACAGGGCCGATCCCCCACCACCTCCAAAGAAAGGCAAATACAGAGTCTTGCCTCGAGAATTGAAGACTTCGGTCCGTCGCGCCGATCCAGAGGAGCACGCAGAGATGGTCCGACGCCGGGATCTGGCTCGTGCGAAGCAGTAGTATCGGTTGCGGGTGTTGTATAGGTTACATCTCATTACTGTTCTTTCAGACTTGTGTATTCTCAGTCTCGCTCTGTGCATTCATCGTACAGGAACCGGGCTTTTCCATAATTGACTCCAGTAGGGAAGGTGTAATGTGACTGAAATGTTTGGGATTTAGTCTACATTTCAAGGGTTTGTATGGAAGATTGCCGTGAGATATTCTAACACGTGATATATATATATTTATATACATGTATTTTTGTACTAGATAGATATGTTTCTATACTGTACCTCATGCCTATGATATAAATCACGTGATGTGATGTCATGTTTTGAAAGATTGACCCCTTGAAATTTCAGTAAGAAGAAAGATTGTTCCGGAAGTTGAAATTTGACCACCTCTAGCCTCTAATGCTTGTAGGTGTAGGTGATTGGGATTTTGCTGTAAATCCTCGATTCTTACACAGGGGTAGCTCTCAGTTCAGAGCCCGGAACAATCCTGGCTACTAAAATTGGATATACGGCTTCCAGTGCTACCACACATGGCTTGAAAATTGCTAAGAATTCCAATAGCTCGGGAACGGTTCTTGAGTATCACATTTGGCTCACCGACAATGTGCTGAAAGTTGGTATAGGCCGAACACGAACCACCAACACTAACAAAGCCACATCTGCACTGACAAACTGTTATAGCTAGAGCGTGATCGGTGAATAGTCATCCTCAAGTACAGTGTGCAAGGCAGTCGAAAACTTTTGTTTGTTTTCCGGGCACTTCATTGGGATCTCCCATAGCTGTAGAGGCATGTCAATGAAAAGAGTCTCTTCTCAAAAGTAGCAGCAACGGATACCACCATGGAGATCAATGCTTATCCACTCGCTAAGAAACGCCAGCATACGCTCTTCTGAGAGATCTGGAAGCATGGAGAAAAACTTCTCTCGGTGACTCAGTACCATCCACGACCAAAAACTCATGGTTCCCCGGGACGGCGCCAGAAGATTCACAAGCGACTCTACGATGGTTGCCGGTAACGTTACTTGCGCCCGCAGGATTCGGTTCTTTCGAACATGGCGATGGCTAAGGTGCCGGACAAGTGCTTGAAGGACATCAACGGGCAGTTTGGGATTCTGGAGCAAGACCTCATATACTGCGTTGGATAGGTCCCAATCCTCGGGAAAATCCAGGATCAGGGTAAGCTTGCTCACGACACTCTCAGACATATACATGCTTTCTCCTAGCGCCTTGACTGTGTACCGTCGTACTTTGATCGATTTGTCTTGTAGAAGGGGTACAATAGCGTTGAAGCTTCCTTTGTCGACCTTCACGTTGCTCTGCAAAGCGGAGACTACCTCTGCTCTCGTTTCCGCTCGTTCGTAGTGCAGGAGGAGGATGAGAGCCTGAACTATTCCTGACGGAAGTGTTCTTTGTGCTTCAATACAGTTTGCTGCACTTTGTGCCACCTCTTTATCATTTTCTTCGAGGTAGATTATAAGCTCTGCAAGAACACTTTCTGGAAGAGTTGTGACGCCTTCGAGGCAGAAGACAGCATGGCGAGGTAGTACTAATTTGGTCTGTTTTGGGACGAATTCCAATTCATTGAGAAGGTCCATCGTGTAGTTTGAGTACTTGGATAGTGCTCTTGCATCGTCGACAAAGTCGCCACTTCCGGGGTTTTGCACAATACATTCGAGATGGTTCCTCATCTTTGTCGACATAGGCGCATGTCGGCAAAACACCTCAACAAAATGTTTCCTGGCAGTGGACTTTTCGTGCTGGATGCATGTCTCGATGCACGTTAGAGTCTCTTCTGACAAAACGCCCTAGTTTCTAAGAGATAACGCTGCATTTATCCTAGTACCTTCATCCACGTCATTTGCGAGAACAGAAGCCAACCCTTGGACGATTGGTGGTGGCAAATCAGACTGATACCCAATTGACTCTGCAGTACTCTGGCGAACAGCTGGATTCTCAGCGTTTAATAGATTCAACACGGAATCCCAGTCTTCAACTGTGAGTGGCAATTGTTGCCGTAAACCGTAGGATACAATATATATGACGTTTGGATTCTGGTCCACCAGTAGGTCGCGAAAAACCTGTTTTGGGATAGTTCTATGCTTCCACAACAGTCTCACATTGGATAGATAGTCCCCGTCGCAATCCTCTTCATGCTCTAGCAACGCAAGTATGATATCACCTGGTGAGCTCGGAGGGCACCGAGTGAGCTCAACAAGAAAGCGCCGCCGCTTCACGGGCTCTTGGCCTCTTATGATCTTCAAGACATCTCCACGCGCTGATTCTGCATGCTCTGCTAGTATATCACAAGCTGGTCCCCACTGATGTAATTCTGTGGCATCATCTACTATCGTCGAGATGATTTTCAATAGGCCGCAGGAAATCCTGTCCCGGTTTGCTATTATTCTCAGGAAATTGCTTCGAAGTTCCACGGGCGTTCTTTGCAGTGCTTGTTCTAAGAGGTGCTCTGGAAGCTCGGCCTCAAACAAAACTGGAAACCATTTATTGTCGTCTTGCATCATTCCTGTGCCACACAGAAGTCGAGATACGTGGTTCTCCAAGTTTGATCGAATTCTATTTACTTTCGAGTCAGACATCTGAACAGGAATCTCATGAAAACAATGCATCATAAGTGTAAGCTGTCTCGGTCCAAGTAGATCCCGGGGCTCTGAGTCGAGAGCCCGCAAAAAATCGATGAGTTTGCTCAGGTTTGCTTGGGCTGACAGGAGACCGGAGACAAATCGCCACATAACGTTATAGCGCATGTTGTACTTTTCGTTTTGAATGAGCTCCATGGGTGCGAGCTCTTTGCGGCAAACTCGGTCAAATTCAACGATGAAAAGAGGTTTGCCCTCGATCCAATATTGAACGAAATATGCGGCCGCGAAGAACTCCTGGAATATCAGGTGAGTGAAGTAATGAGCAGAAGATGGATCCGGACTTCGGAGAAAGGAAAGCCTACCCAGCATGCTGTCGTTCCAGTGAGGGAACCATTGGAAAAATGCATCCCTCTGAAAGGGTTTTCGCAAACGATATGTCCTAGCTCGGCTTTCGTCTAGCGGCCCCATTTGGTCCTTCTTCCCCAGCGAAACCATGTCCTTTCTCCACAATTTCGTTTCGATGGCCTGGTAGAGGAAGGTCATGGTTTTTACATCACTCATGAGGGCTTCTTCTCCCCAAGTAGGACACAGAGCATCTAATTGCACCGGTATCCGAAGCATTTCTGCTATCCCTCCGTGATCTTCCAGAAAGTCTCAAATTTCTTCCTTGTGCGCGTCATTCGTCATCACCCGAGCTATGTAATCATGCACTTGCTGCGGGCTAAATCCAATCGTCTCCAGTTCCAAGTCACAGCCAGCGACATATACTAGGGCTGCATAAGGGCGTGACGTGATAATGGTATTTGCCTGCTTGAACAGGTCTTGAAAATCCTCGACCAATCTTCCCCCTGGGTTCATCTCTGCTGCGACTTCATCAAACCCATCCAGAAGGAAGAGTGTACGTTTGTTGTTGCCTCCAAAGACTAGTCTCCATAAACCACTCGCAAGAAGTGTCTTATCTTCGACGGCGGCAGAGAACTCATTTTCCATGAACGTCTGCAGTGTGGAACTCGCCTTCAACTTTCGAAGTGGGATCCAAATGATTCTATCAAAGTGCGCAGACCAGATACTACCGTTGCAGAATTCATAGATGATTTTCTTGCACAGGGTTGTCTTTCCCACTCCTGCACGACCCCGGATCAGAATCCTTCGAGACCGCCTCTCGGTACCATCCTGTCCACCACGCTGTTTAAATAGGTCAGGAAGTTTGAGCTCTTTTATTGGATCTGGTGTTTCGACTTTCAGTCTTGCGCTCAAGGAAGTTTCCAAGCCCTCGCAACATTTGCCGAGTTCAGTTGACCGCTCTACTGTGCTTAGGTTGATGTAGCAATTTTCCAAACTCAGGAAGTCTCCGGATATTCGCCGGATCTGTAAACGATCTTGTTCAGTGTAATACTGAACCAGTCGAGAGTCTGCATAGTAATCATGAGCTTGGTGGCATCGCTGCCATGCTGCTGGATAAAGCTCACGTGTGAAGCTCTGCGGTATGTTTGACTGATGGCAAAAGAGATTGAGTTTTGGCTTGCATTGTCTTTTCTTCCAAAACTCATAGAAATGGCGCCGATAAGACATTGATAGGGACAGTTTCCAGTCAGGCCTTTTCATGGTCTCAGCGAGAAAGTTCCTCCATTGCGCGATCTGAGGGAGCGCTTTGAAGGCAGTCTTCAACGACTCTTGGCAATGCATCCATTCGACGAACTCCTCGATCTTGGATTTCAATCCGTCGTTTGCAACCCATGTCTGTTCGAGCTGTGAGTACAGCCCGCACCAGAAGGGCTCTTTATCAACAGGAAGCTCAGGCAGTATCTGCTTTAGAAGTTCAAATGCCCCTGCCTCAGAAAGCAACCGACAATAGCGAAGAGCACCGTACCATTGCCGTGGCTTCTGCATACCATTGATAGTGTCAGTGAACGCATTCTTCAAGCTTTGGGACTCTTGACGGAGTTGCTTACCGTTTTCAACCAAGGTCTTGAAGGCACTCAGTAGCTCCATGACAGCTGGAGCCGCGTCGATCAGGCTGGCTGGGTCTAGCTTCGAAACACCACCACCCACGGTCGCTAGCACCGAAATCACAGCCCCAGCATTCCTCCCAAGCGCCTGCCATGGACCATCATTATCCGGCACCCCTCGCAATGCCTCGTAGGCATAACTCGCAGCCTGTGCTAGGCGTGGCTCTGGATTCTCTCGCAGTTTGCGGAGCAGGTCTAGCAGCGATTTGTGCAGCCATTCCCTGTCGAGCCCAGTAACTTGAATATCAACCATGGCATCGAGCACGACTCCCAACGTACAGATAAGGTGGTACACTTTCTCTATTTCTGCTGCCTTCGGAGCGAAATCCAGGCGCTTGTATAAGCTATTCAGGGTCGCTCCCAGGTTATGACTTTCCGCCGAAAGAACACCCTTACTCTGGAGCGCAAGGACAAAGGCTTGCAGAAGAGCGGTATCAAGCACGTTGTTATCCGAAGTATTATGTATGATCGCGTTCGAGAAAGCCAACATCAGTAGCTTGTATTGTTCTTCTTCTGTAACGCTGGCCAGCTGCGCAGCTTCGACTAGATAGGTCGCCCTCTTCTCATTTTGAAAAGCTTCAATCATCTCCTGCACCAAAGTTTGCAGCGCCTTATACTCCTTTGCATCCCGTTCCGGGTTCTTCAGTCGGCGAATCAGATCATCGGTATCTATTGGTCGAGACGGGCAGTGCAGGCGTGCCATGCTGGGTGTATAAGAAATCGGAAGGACTTGGCTAGATTGAAACCTGTACTACGGTGCAGGCAGGTAGTGCGCAGGGCATTTCGAGAAAATTCCAGGCATCAGCTCTGGCTAAGCATGATGAGCTGTCATACACGTGATCATAGACAAAGCACTGATGCGGGGGTCCAAAAAGCTGTACCTCGGCCAGGGTATATTCTAACTTGATTTGAACCAGTTTTTGGAGACCTCATTCGAGACTCCTGCCCGAGACATGTTTTGAGCTTTTTAAAATAAGTCGATCGCCCCTATTATACTGGTCTCTCCAGGTTCATTTCACAATATTGGTCTTGATCATATTGCTTGCACTGTCGGCAATCTAGCCGGCGGCTATTTTTAGGTATAGCGGGCTAGTCCGCATCCCGCACGACGCTAGTCCCATTTAGCTTCCGGGAAAGTTTGTTCCCGTCCCTCATCTGACTCACGCCAAGTATTAATAGTTAACTACTGTGCATATCCCAGCACTGGCGTGTCATTCAGTCTCTCCATGTTCAGGCTTTCTACCTTCAAGATCAAGAAGTCAACAAATTGAACCTCATACTCTGCTCACTGTCGTAAAAAGTCTGACCAAAGCCCATCATCTAGTTATTCATACATACATACGTCTCGGCATGGCCTCGATACTGCGGGTTCCCTCGCTACGCGCCAATTTAATGCATGGCTTCCTCCGCAAAGGTGCACGCGCAATGATCTATCCTCGCCAAATATCATCTTGCCTAGTGCGTCAAGCTCCAATCAACAAGAACTCTGCCTCGAAAGACCCTCGAGATCACGGGGAGAGACCCGGGTATTGGAAGTACGATCTCAGCTTCAAGGGTCAGATGGGAAAGGCTGTCTTCTTCGTGACCTTGATGTTGGTGGGCTCTGTGGAGAGCTGGTCCTGGTATCGAGATGTTCGAAGTTGGTGGAAAGGGGTTCCAGATGATGGCGCCGAATAGACCATTTTGTCCTGTTGATCTCTACTGCGATTATGTGGTAGATGGTGAATGTACACATTTTGTGCACATTTCTTTGTGTGGCGGAAATATCCGTCGCTACAAGCACGACATATTCTGGGTGACATCTTCTGCAGCGATATATGGCATGTGACAAGGAGCAATAGGAGCCTCGATCAATCGTGCGTGGCTCATACCGGTCGAGCAGATCATGCTCTTGATGTTCTTGAAGGCCATGTGAGGCATCACGTTTTGTCATCGTGAGAAGGGAAACCGATCAATGTGAGAGGAAAATGTGCACAGATATGTTCAAACGAACTGTTGAAGAGCAGGAGTTGCGTCCAACTACAAGGGATTCTAGACAGACGTTGCAAGACCGGGCTACTTTCTGCAGGGAACCAATTCTATCCTCTGCGAGAGATCGCACCCCCGTCTCGGACTCGAGATTATTGCGGCGTCTCTAGCACTATTTATTCAATCACCGCTTAACAAAGGATTTGGCATTGGTTACTTTTGTACATCCACTATGCGGTTTTGAACTATGTAGAGAAAATGATGGCCGGTGAAGAGCCAGCCATCCATTGAAGGGTGTGTTCTATGTAATTCTACTCCTTTTCATTTGCCTTCAAAAACTCCAGCAGTTTCTGCGTGACAGCAGATGGCTGCTCCTCGGGGAGAAAATGCCCACAATCATCAACAGCGCCCCCAGAGACGTTCGTTGCGAAGCTTTGAACCATATTCACCATACCGGAACCAACCGAGCTGGCGCCACCCAGAGCCAAGACAGGAAGGTCGAGTGGTGTCTTTGCAAAATCGAGATTCTGTTTCGAACTTGTCTCATAAGCCCGATAATACTCGAACCCCCGACTCATGGCTCCCGGTCTCGAATAGGCCTGGATATATCCTTCAAACTGATCCTTGGATATACCATCCTCGCGGACCGTCTTCAGATTGAAGAACCAGGTCAGGAGCTCGCGCTCGCGACCTTGCGTGAGAATCTCAGGTAGCTCCGGAAGTGCATTGAAGGAAAACTGCCAAAGGCGCAGGTTGGTCTGGTTCGACATCGGGAACTGAAACGGGGGCAGGAAGCCCGGCACGGACGCGTCCAGGATACTGAGCGATTTGATTCTCGATTGGAATTGAGCGGCCCAGGGATACGCAATCCACCCACCCACGTCGTGGCCCACGAGATGGTACGGCTTTTCTTTCAGGAGATCGTGCACCGCTTCAGCCATGATTTTGCTCACGTTCGCCGTGTCGTAGCCATTAGCCGGAGCAGGCGATTCACCCAGACCCGGCGGGTCGAGAGCGTAAAACTGATAATGCTTGGAAAGGGGCTCGAAGATGCCGCTGAAAGCCTCCGCTGTTTGTGGCCAGCCTGGAATGAGGATCAAGGGGGGCCCTTGACCGCCGAATATGGCTCGGACGCCGTGAAGGAGACGTGTGGTTTGCCATTTTGATGCCATTGTGCTGATATACACTTCGTTAAATGTGTGGACGAAGAGTTCCAGAAACGGACGGTCAGCGAGAGTAACTCTTCCGCCATGGGGTTCTTTGGTAGATTTATTTGTCCTATAATGAGTCATTGCGACGCGCGTAAGCACGGAGCTCTATATTAACTTGTAGCCTTCGGAGCACCCCTAATCTGTACTATGATTGGTCCAAAGCTTCCAGTGCTTGTTTAGCGCTAAAAGGTCTTGGCAATATAGCATACAGTAGGCAACTTGTATTTATCGGTACTAGCGCTTATATGCTGCGTTCGGATTGGTTATCAATCATGCGGGGCAAGAAGGGACAGACCAGAGGAGAGGGAGCCACCTTCCAGTCATTCAAATTCAGCTTGCAGGTTTGAAAGAAGATAAAGCTAGCATGTAAAGAATGGTATATACTTACTACTACGAGGTGCTAAGTAAACATACTCACGTGTTTGATTTTGAGTAGGGAACATAGTAACTGCAATCAAATTTCTGTCTTCCTGCTAGAGATTTCTCATTTATTGGTGCTTATATCATAGGTTTTGGGAGGCTGAACAGCGTCTGCGACGAGCCTTACGCGAGATCCTGCTCGAGCTGAGCGAACCGACTTCTTGCAAAGACGGCGCTGTGTTGGTATAGCGATACCCCTACGGATACTTTCATAATGGAATTCCACCCCGACGTTGAGAATGTCTTTATTGGTGGCGGGTGTAGTAGACAGTAAGCTTGATTCTGCTTTCTGTGGAATGTCACATCACTAACCATATGCAGTGCTTTCAATTTCCTTTCGGTACTGGTAGAGTACCTGCGCCGAGCATGGGACAAGGTACTGATGCCCCATTTGGCTGCCAAGTGGCGATACCACACGGAGCATGAAAATCTGGAGGATGCTTTCTGGGGAGATAGGAGTCGTGGTGGACCGGAACGTCGGGAGCTGGATACTCGTGAGCGATCTAAGGTCTGAGATGCTCTCATGGATCTCGCAATTTCAACAAACCTGGTTCCTACTCCAATATTGAGGTCATATTGATATCTGAGTAGCAACCTTATCGCCATTTGAGATCTAATCAAAGAAAGATAAGCAGACATCGAAAATAACCAAGGATGAACTCCTTGGCTTTCCTTGGCGAAGATCATCTACGCGGGGTATGTAACGCTAGACCGGATGTGGTCAATCACTGTTCGCTCACGTGCGGTACCTATCTCTGGTAGTTGCTTATCTGCTTTATCTGCTTAACATTCTACCTTGCCAACACGGCCCACAATTTGTTCTCCATCTCCGTCTCTTTCTCGTTATTGTAAAAATCAGAGACATCTATTCTCCCCAGGCAAGGCGCAATCGTACTGAGTATGGAGACTAGATCTTAGAGCGAATAATGAGGCTTGTCAATGGGAGGCGCCCCTTACTGACTTCGCTGGAGCTTTGTGGCTCTCATCATGCCCTCAATAAATGGCCATAATTTACTGGCAAAAACGCGAATCCGAAGTTGTGAGCTTTGATGCTGGCTGAGCAGAGGAAGCGGTCTCCAAGGTAGCTCCGGCTGTTGTCTCGGACTTCAGGGTTGTGCTACCTCTACCTCTGTCTACTCACGCTTAAGTATACTTATGGTACATTGCCTATCTGAAGTCTATTCAAAGATATTTCTTGCTCTCCTCATGATTGAAAAACAAAACTCGAAACTGCTCAGGCATAGTTGACGGTAGACGCGGCACGTCTGCTCGAGGCATTACGGGCGCTGCGGAAAGCATGGCAAACAACAATTCATGTCGTTGACAACACAGTGTGCTTTCAAAGGGTATATGTTCTGGACAAGAGTCTTTGTTTACCCATAATGAAGCTTCCGGGAGATCAGCACGACTATCCACCCATTGCCCCTTTGCCCGCCTGGACCGCCAGCAACGGGACGCGCTACTATCCAGACCTTTGTATTGCACAAGCACTAATTCAAGACTTCAGCATCAATGTATGTTACATTCAGATCATCCGCATCTGGGATGAGATCATGGATCGTCATCATCGGATATGATCGGGAAACAGAGACGGCATGGTCTTCTGAATCTTCGAGCTCCAGGCTTCACAAGTTCGAGGTATACCTGTCAGAGAAGTATCGCTTGCGGAACATTTTATTCACAAGACAGTCGTCCAAAGACCTTGCCAGTCAGCGAACTACTGGTATCCCTAAATCTTCGTTCAATCTCCCTTCCGTCTGTCAAGCACGATTCTCAATCATCCATTTATTCATCTCCTTGTTCTGTGCAACGGCAGCATCCCACAGATAAGTCTTATCTCCAGTAGCCGGTTGACTATGCATTCTTCCGTTCTGGCTTGGTGTTCGGGCTAATCAGGAAACATAGGAAACTGGGATAAGAAGCTCACAACCCCTGGCTTGCACGTGCGGTCGCCACCACGGCGGCAATTTCGCGGATCTTTCAATTTTCTAGGGACTGTAAGGTAGCCAGCGAGCCCAGCAACCTGAACGCTGCTCTTGCAAGGACCTCCTCAACCGTTTTCAAAGACGTGGCCCCACATCTCCCTCGTACAGTGGGACAGCTCCACATTGTGCGGACAAATTACCTCTGCAGTGCTAACTCCTGCACAGCTCGAGCTCCTCGGAACTCTACGCGCAGTTGCAACAAATGGCTACCAGCACACCGCTAGACAGACCGTAGTAATCGCTTTCCAATCCACTCTGATCCATAACCTTCTAGATCCCAGTATTCACTTGCTATTTGATCTCGACCCAGGCCACCGTCGGGCGGGTCTAAGGACCCCAACCTCAACGTCTGCATGGGGTTTACTACGCATTTTGTCTGCCCCCTGATTGGAGAATATGCAGTATATATATCGTCCAGCTAGTCAACATGCTAAACTAATAGCCTTAGTTGTTATATGCCGCGTTCCGACATTGTGGATAGCTTGCGTGGAGATGAGTTGTTCTCGCATTTTGCCCCGGACAGTCTCCGGTGGTTGCAACTCGGATTGTTATCAAGGATTATGTAGAATTCCCACAAAAATGGTATATTAGATGCTAAATGCTATACTATACTTCTGGCAACTCAATTCAGTGTACAATAGTACTGTCAAGAGCATTTGTAAGTTGTGATAATGTAGAGTCGGAAACATGAATATATATATATATATATATGAGATGGTCAACCGGAACAAGAAATCCCTTCCGGTATTTTCCCCTCGCAGATGAACACAAAACATCGAGGTGCTGAATGAACTACTTATAAGTCCATACCTACTAGAAATTTCGATGTAAAACAGAAAAGAGGTACCGATGGAAAGTCTGATCAGTAATCTTGGTCAGATGGGCATGAACTTGCAGTGAAGCCTGAAGCTCGAGCAAAACAAGTCTTCCGGAATTCAAAAACTCCGTTGTTATCTTATCAGTTGCTTATCGCCGGTGCTTTTGTCCTGGTATACAAATTCAATATCCCTAGGCATAGCCACCGGTCGTTCCTTCATGTATGTAATAATGGTAGTAAGCTGGTTCGTATAGCTTGCTGTATCACTCATATAGATGCCCGCCTTATTCCTTTCGATTCCATGATCCTAGTTCTATCGTTCCATGAATCAACGAATCTTAGTTCCTGAGCTACAATGCCCCGGGAGCCTTTTCGAACAACATCTTTGGGTACTCAAGGGTCTCTGCAGGTGATAAAGATGCCGCGGACCGTTAATACTCGGACTCTGCTCATATCATGACTTTAATTATACCACTGGGGGGCCTTCGTCGCAAAGCAAAGAGAGAGACTCATGTGCAGCTCTGATTCATATATTTCCACTACGAACATTTGAGGGCAATTCCGGGTATGCAATATTGTGGATCACGGCAAATGATTCATGGAATACACGCGGGTGATCCAGCTGCGTGATCCCTGAATCATGGGAGCGGATCGCTGCTCCGGTGGGATATCTTAGTAAGTATCGTGATGATTAAAAATCAAAAGTTGCCCGAACAACTTGCCAGATTGCGCATCCCTTGTCATCTTGACTTCAAGGTGAGCAAACAATTCGAGATACTTTGTAGTGCTATCTTGATATCGCGCATGTACCCGGAAAAGGATATACTCCGTCTCGAAAGAATTGAGGAGATATTAATGATGCCCCACCAATCTGTCTGGTTCGTGTTTACCAAGCCACCATGACTCGTGACGGCGCCAAATGCCGTTGGCCCGCGGAGAATTCAGTAAGGAGAGGGCTCCTTTTGACAGGATATTCTTGGCTCTGTCGGCACTTCACCTTCGCCGGTTTTCATCGGCTTATGAAGTTGCAGCAGAGTTAGCCACACTGAGGCTACAAGTCTTACTCTTCCATATACAGCTGGGGATTCAATTTATTCAATCATACGGTAGTGATCCCACCAAGGTTTTAGGAAATATTGAGGTGAGACAAGAAGGCTTGGCAGGACTGCTGCATAAATATTCACGTGAACCGCGATTAGGTCTAGACAGAGCACGTGATACGGCAGTTTCGGCAGCGGCGGAAAGACTTGCAGGGCCCGAGCGACGACGGATGTCATGCCCTGCTCGGGCAACGATTTTCCTCGAACCCTTCTTCCCCCACCCCTTTACAGCCTGCCGCTTTTGGAGAACCATCCACCGCCAATTCCATGTATTCAGCTTAATCGCGAGCTGGGTAAGCTTTGATGTTCCTCTATTATCCAAGCTGTAAGCTTTCGATAGGCATTCTTCAGCATCAAATCGACCCGTCACCTTCGGGTGCCAGGAAATTACCTGTGGAGCACTGAAAAGCAAGCCTCATTTAATGGGCCTTTAATGTCCTCGTTACCCATGCTAATGAGGCTAAATCTCGGCTCGCCAAGGGGATGGTTTCTAGAAGGGATTAAAGTCCGGTAGAAGGGGTCTGGCATCGAGCCCCTCGGCAAACAATTGGCCTGTGTGGATTCTGCCAAGAGCTCCGAACCTCTTTTGGGTGGGGCATTTCCATTAAAAGATGGACCTCCGGTATCACTCTGCTGCACTGGGCAAACGGGTCCAACGTTCGGCGCATGGTTCCAGGTCCTTGTTGAATTGGGCAAGCTTGTCTCAAACGTAAACAGGGGTATTCTCGCCGACTCCACTATGATGTCCACGATTCTCTATATAAGATATCAACCACCACGTCTCTGTTGTCCTTCTTGATCATCCAACCACTCTCTTTTCTTTCATCCATTCTCACTCATTCATTCTTTCCTTTCGCACTCTATCTGTTGATCATGAAGTACGCAACTCTTCTCGCCGCTGCCGCGGCTGTCTTCGCTAACAGCGTCAACGCTGGTGTCGTTGGTGCTGCTCAAGGATTCGCCAAGGGCGTTACTGGTGGTGGCAACGCCCCTGAGGTCTACCCCAGGACCAACGAAGAGCTGGTCTCTTACTTGGGTGACAACGTGCCCCGTGTCATTGTCCTTGACAGAACGTAAGTGCTTGATTCCAGAACGCGGGAGATGAGCCACGCGACTGACCAATATGTTCGCATACAGCTTCGACTTCACCGGAACTGAGGGCACCGAGACCACCAGCGGCTGCTCTCCTTGGGGTACTGGCGCCAACTGCCAGATTGCCATCAACAAGGACAACTGGTGCCATAACTACGAGCCCAACGCTCCCAAGGTCAACTCCATCACCTAGTACGTCTCTCCCTCCGTTGCATCCCCGAGTCGACGTCTCGCTATCCCGTTGCACAAGATATCACATACTGACAATCGCACAGTGACAAGGCTGGTGTTCTCGGTATCACCGTCAACTCCAACAAGAGTATCGTCGGAAAGGGCTCTGCCGGTGCCATCAAAGGAAAGGGTATCCGCATGGTCAGCGGTACCAGGAACGTTATCATCCAGTGAGTTTATCATCATCTGCATCAGTCCTCCTTACTCACCTCGATCAGGAACATTGCCATCACTGATATCAACCCCCGCTACGTTTGGGGTGGTGATGCTATCACCCTCAACGACGCCGACTTGGTTTGGATTGATCACGTTACTACTGCCCGTATTGCTCGCCAGCACATTGTCCTCGGAACTTTGGCCGACAACCGCGTCACCATCTCTTACTCCCTGTTCGACGGTCGCTCCGAATGGTCCGCTACCTGCAACGGCCACCACTACTGGGGCATCTACCTTGATGGTTCCAACGATATGGTCACTATGATGGGCAACTACTTCTACAACCTGAGTGGACGTGGTCCCAAGGTTCAGAGCAACACTCTTCTTCACGCTGTAAGTCTTCCTTTGAAGGAGCTTTGACCAATGAAGCGCGGAGCCTGTCGGGATGCATTTATCCAGAATTGATAAAGATCTTATCACACCACACACATTTCGACTTCATGTGCTAACACAGTTAATCAGGTCAACAACCTCTTCCACAACATCGAAGGTCACTCTTTTGAGATCGGCCAGGGCGGCTACGTCCTTGCCGAGGGTAACGTCTTCCAGAACGTCGGCGCCCCCGTCGAGACCCCCTACCAGGGCGCCCTCTTCAGCTCCCCCGACGCCAACACCAACAGACAGTGCCAGGCCTTCCTTGGCCGTTCTTGCCAGCTCAACGCTTTCGGCAACTCCGGCCCCATGAACAGCGCCGACGGTGGCATCCTCGACAAGTTCAGGGGCAAGAACGTCGCCCCCGCCAGACCTCCCACCAACATCGCCGCCTGGACCATGGCCAACACCGGTGTTGGCCACGTTTAAAGCGGGATTATTCCCTCCATCCTTGCTTTAGAGTTGCCAATGCTTCTTCAGCAGATAAGCCCCCGTGCTCGACTTTCCTTTTCTTCGCTGGGCTAGTTCCAGCACTTATTTTCCTACTATTTTATCACTTACAGCTTGCTGTTCAATCAAAACCATCTTGAACTCCCAACCTGAAGTCCAAGTAGAGTTATCTTCCTAAAATTAGGATCATCCTGTGGAGTACAGCAAGATCGAAACATCGTTTCCAAGACAGTAAAGATGTGCGTAGTTTGAATAGATTAAAACGGATTTGCATGTTCGCATAAATCGATGCGCCAGCATAAGGACCCTGAATGACTCAGCAATGCAATGTCTCGGACCCTGTCCCTGTTTTGGAGATCACAGGACCTGCGGTCCGAGTCCTTGATTTCCGGTGTTTCACACACCGCTTGTCAGTTGTCTCAGGGGTTCCTTTTGGGACGAATTTGTTTCACACCGCGGGCTCCCTCAACCGGGGATTTGGTTCGGGAATTTCTTGTTTCTTCTAAGTTCGAGCCTCCCGGTCACATTGTTTGGTTTTTCACTGCCCGGATTATCCGGCTTCCGGCGGGGTCAATGCATTGCTTTATGGAGTCGAGGACGGAATCAGGGTCTGCCCGCTCAGGGTCTACCCACTCAGGGTCTCGCATGTATGGTATTTTCAGTGAGGGGGAGGCCTTCTCTCATCTTGTTCGTGTCGTTTGATTCCAAGGAGACTTTTCATACATTGGCCGGGTTCTAGCCCAGAACACCCACGACAAGTCATAAAGGCAACAAGGACCGACACAACACCTGGTACGGTGGCGTTGCCTCTACCGGAGTGAAGCAGGGGTTAATTAGCCGACAAACGTCTACAGAATATAGAGCTCACGAGTAGCCGTATCTCCTTCAGGTAGCAGGTGTTCATCTTCTGGCTAATGGCTTGTGGCCGGCGCCAGCCGGGAACGTGCTGCTGTGCCGTTTACTGAGCACGTCAAGAATCCAGCCCTACTTACTCCGTACTTCGCAATGACTACATCGGCTCGTACCCTCTGCGAGGTGCAGACCAAGCTGTCGATTCCAGTTCCAGCATGTACGCACAGCGGGATAATTAGCTCCAGCGATTTTGAGATAGAGAAAACCGTGTAAGGCATCCGTTGCCTCAGGCGGCGCCTTAGGGCTGACTGCTACGGTCGCATTCTCGCATTCTTGCACGCTATCTGAAACGCCAATCGCCACAACTCTCAAAAACAGACAAAGCACCCAAGCTGCGATGCGTTCATGAGGTTCAGTGTTACAGGTTTCGGTCGTGATATTCGATTCTTGGATGCAAAACAGGGTCTGAAACCGAGATGGCGGGTGAGTTTGTGCCGAGTGGATCTTGCGATGATCTCCGCTCTCCCTCACTCCACTTGCCCTCTCTAGCTCAGGGTTCGTTCCATGGCAGATCGATCCCTTCATACTCATAGCTACCTATCAGTTAGTTGCGAGACAATCTGTGCTTCCCAAGTCTCTACAGCATCCAGCAATCGACTCGTAAATAATTGGTGGGATTACTAAGGTCTGAGGACGTAGATGTGCACCACCCGACACGCCAATGACGTGAGTGCAATTGACGCGCGAGTGGTTGCCCTGCAATTTATAACCACGATCTCATAGGTCGTCAGTTGAGACAATTCCCCGCCTGGTGCACTTATAATGTGCATGCTGAGGCATTTGGAGAGACATGGGAGGCGTGCTGTGCTGCAATCGGGCTTTGTATCATTGGACTGCAGCCCAGCCGAGAATGTCCGGCCAGCGACGAATACGAGGAACGAAGATTCACTCGACCCCGCATGGTCCGATATGACAACCACCGGGGCCAGGTGGGCGCCTGCTATTGGACAATTCACCAATTTCCGAATCCGAGTGATCGACCTTTGCCCCTCTTGGGGGGAGATAAAGAGATAACCCGGGAGGAAAGCAAAACCAGGCCAGGCCGCCCTTCCTCGTCAGATACAGCTCGAAGCTTCAGCCCTACAGCCGATTTTGCAAGTACACTGAATTGGTCGCTACTTTATAGGATCGTGGTTCAAAATGGAGATCAGAGAGAAGATGGACACCGTGAACCGTCCCGATGAGTGGATGATCGAGCAGGGCATGGCCGGCCACAAACTGCCCATCCTCGACCAGACCGGGCGCGAGACCGTCCACCTGTACCCTCCCGCCCCGATCAAGATTTCCCAGAATAAAGAGGCAATCAAGGCGGTGGGAGATCGCAATAAATTGTTCGCTCGCGAGCGGGAAGGCTGGGTTGGGTATGCATCTTAAACAAAAAAGAAAAAAAGCCATCCAGCTTGAAGCTTACCCACCGGCAGATACGTCGAATGGGAGAAATACCCGGAAAAGAAGGCCAAGGCCCACCAGATTTTGACCTCGCAGACCTTCCCCGAGTGTCCCGATTATCAATTCGGGCCTATCCCGGGCACCAATCCCGTGCTTCCGGGCGACGACTTCAAAGCCTGGCATGCGGCGATCGGCGGCGAGCTGACCACCGTGGCCGACGACTCGTGGAAGACGGTGTTGCAGGAGAAGCATCCCGACATGCTGCACCTGCTGCAGTTCCCGTACAACGGCGAGCCGCCCAAGCGCCTCACGACCGCGAAGCCTATCACCCCGAACTCGCTGCACTTCGTGCGCAATCACGGCGGCATCCCGCTCATCGACAAGGATAAGTTCGAGCTGACGCTCGACGGGCTCGTCAAGAACCCGAAGAAGTACACCCTGGACGAGATCATGGATGAGACCCGGTTCCCACGCGTCGAGAAGACGATCACCATGCAGTGCTCGGGCACTCGTCGGATCGAGCAGATCGCGCTCTATCCCGGCCAGGGAGATGAGGTGCCGCAGGCGCCGTGGGCCGAGGGGGCGATCGGCACGGCCCGATATGTCGGTATCAGTCTCAAAAAGCTCATCAAGGACTGCGGGGGCCTCGTCGACGGGGCCAAGCATCTCGAGTTCTACGGCGCGGAGACGTACGTCAAGGACCTGGAGGTCATGAACTATGTGGTCAGTGTGCCCTGGTCCAAGGTCAAGGCCAACGAGGTCCTGCTCGCCTGGGAGATGAACGGAGAGCCGCTGCCCAAGATCCACGGGTACCCATTGCGCGTCATGGTCCCGGGGTATATCGGGGCCCGGTGTGTCAAGTGGCTTTACCGCGTGAAGGCGATCGAGACCCCCTCGCTCGCGCCGGTGCAGGCCAGAGAGTATCTGTACTTCAATCAGCAGAGTGGCAAGCATAACCAGCGGCCCATCGACGGCATCCAGATCCAGGAGATGCCTGTGAGCTCGGCGATCATGTCCCCCTGGCAGCATCAGGTCATCATCCACAATGGCTCGATCGAATGCAAAGGCTGGGCTTACAGCGGTGGTGGCCGCTGGCCCGAGCGCGTCGAGTTGTCGGCTGATGGCGGGTTCACCTGGTATGCAGTCCCGCAGGAGCGGCTGTCAAAGAAGGGCAAGTGGACCTGGCGGACGTGGGAGATGGATCTTCCTTGCGATGCTGAAGGATGGATTGAGATTGTCTGTCGTTGCTGGGATAATGCTCTGAACACACAGCCGATCGGCATTCGTCAGACTTGGAACTGGGGTCTGCATGTCACGTCTTCCGCGCATCGAATCAAGATATACAGTATCAATAAGACGCGGGAGCTGACCAGGAAGCGTTTGGAGAAGTTTGAGCAGATGGGGATTCCCTTGGCTCCGATCACTCGCTATGATGCCGTGTCAAGCCTGACTGATGCGGAACTTGAAGAGTATTGGAAGATTTATCCTCGCGACGTTGATGAGTAGGAGATGTGGGCGGAGAAAAGAAGCATGGAAGGACGCTGCCTATCTGGGCGAAGGTGAAGCCGAGAAAAAGCGCGTAGTGCTGAGATTCTGCCGATCGGAGATGTTCTGTGCGGGTTGAGAGCGGTAGGAGTATGCCCAATCAGCAGCCAGTAACTATCGGGCCTGAATACGTGATTTCCACTTGAAAACTGCCCTATCACAGAACAGGGATCCCGTGACCTCTCCATCTTGTCTCTGACTATGCATTTGCTCGCTCATCTGTTTGACCATGATCTCTACATAATCGCACCTTTATTATAGGGCCAGGTTGGGCATGTTAGACGCTTTGTCGTTAGTGCGATTGCAGATAGTTCAAAAACTTAGGTATGCTTATGATTCAGTCGGACTTCATTCCTAGTGCTGCATGGAACCGCAATGGATAGACAACATCTACAATATTGTAATGGACAGCCATGTGCAGACACATGACAGTGAAACGGACGAATGGGAGCAGAGAGTGTAGTTGCTTTCTCTTGCACGAGTGATCATACCTAGCGAGAGTCTACAGTTGTCGCAAATCTATCATATACTAACCCCAGATAAGGATCTTGGTATAAACGGATCCTTGGATTATAGAATTAGCCCCAGTTCAGGGATGAAATACCATTAGCATGCTCATGATGTTCCCTGAAGAAGCTCGTGCACAACAGCAATCATGCACTGATAACTTGTCGCGAGCCTCATGACCTCCCTAATCCCTCCAAGATCTACATGCCCCAGGCGAGGAATGCTACAATCAAAACAAAACAACCCAAATATAGGACTTGGTGAATAGTACATAACCACCATGGCACAGCAAGCCCATCCAGCACACATCCCAAGCCACCGCCAACATGATCCTCCAGTCCCTCCTAACACTAACCCTCACCCTCCTCCCCCTGACCACCGCCCAAACACTCAACATCGTAGCCCACCAAGACGATGACCTCCTCTTCCTCTCCCCGGACCTACTCCACACCATCGAATCCACCACCCCCTCGACTCCAGTACGCACAATCTTCCTAACAGCCGGCGACGCAGGCGACCCATCAACAAGCTACTGGAGCGCGCGCCAAAGCGGCTCGCAAGCCGCCTACGCACGTATGGCCAACTTGCCCAACGAATGGACGCAATCCACCCTCTCATTTCCCGACACCGATTCCTCGATCTCAATCCCTCTATTCACACTGACCGCCAACCCGTCCATCTCCCTCGCCTTCCTCCAGTTACCAGACGGCAACCTCCACGGCGAAGGCTTCCCAGTGACAGGCAACGCAAGCCTCGAGCAACTGTGGCACAACGAGGTTGCCTCCATCACAAGCATCAACCCGGACACCAAGACAACATACACGCGGGACACGTTGCTAAGCACTCTCAGTGCCGCCATTGCGTCCTTCCGTCCGATGCGTCTTAATACCCAAGATTTCACTCGGGAGTTTGACGCTGTTACGCCCGGTGGGACCTGGACAGACCATAGCGATCATATCGCTGCCGCGAAGTTCGCGCAGGAGGCTGCGGCTGGGTCTGGGGTGCAGGTCGAGGTTGTCGGGTACATGGGGTATCCTGTTTTGGATGCGCTGAAGGAAGGCGGGAATGTGCGTGGGGCAGATTTGCTGGAGAAAGAGTTTGTGTTCTATACGTATGCTCTGGGGGATTATAGGACTTGTCGCGATGAGAGTGGGTGTCGCGGGGGTAATGAGGAGGGGTGGCTGGCTAGGCAGGTTGTTGTCGCTTCCTCCTCTTCTGCTGGGCAGGGTGAGGTGGTGGCTAGTGCTGAAGTTGTTGATGGAGATGTTGTGTCTGGTGGTCTGGGGGCGCAGTGGGGGTTTGTCACGGTCGGGGATAAGGTTGTCCTGGACGGAGAGGGCAGTTATGCTGGCCAGGAGTATGAGTGGCGGCAGGTGGAGGGAGCGCAGGCGCAGATTGAGAATGCGGACAGCCAGAAGGCGAGGGTTACGGTGCCTTCTGTTGCTGTTGGGGAGCGGTTGGCGTTCGAGTTGCTGGTGGCTGGCGATGAGGTTAAGAGTACACCCGCTAGAGTCACGTTGTTTGTCGTCCCTGGGGAGAATGTCTCGGCGCATGCGAGTAATGTGACGGCGTCGTCGGAGAATGGTGCTGACGGACAGGCTGCGCTCAAGGCTGTGGATGGCTTTGTTGGGGGGTATCCTGGGGATGCATCGGTTGAGTGGGCGACGACAGGTGGGAAAGAAGGCAGCTGGTTGAGGCTGGAGTGGGATGCTCCGCAGAATGTTTCCCAGGTCTATTTGTTCGATCGGCCGAACACTCAGGACCAAATCACTGGCGGTGTGATTGAGTTCGATGATGGCAGCAGTGCTGGCTTTGCTGCCCTCACCGGTTACGGTGCGCCGAACAGGGTGGACTTCGAGGAACGGTCGACTCATAGTCTGACGGTCAGGGTCACTTCGGTCAGTGAAACAACAGGGAATGTGGGACTGGCGGAGATTAAGGTGTTCTAAGCAGCGAGAGTCTTTTATTATGTACAGTACAGTATTCGGCAGAACACGCTGGCGGTTAAAGAGTTTGGAACAGGAACAGTGGTTGCACAGATCGATCGTAATTGTCACAGCTCAGGGATTAGCTGATTTACCCTGGATATTCATCACAACTAGATCCTTAACTTGTTTCCTTTATCTTGGACTACTATTGTATAAGTGAACTGTAGAGTAGCTAACAGCCAGATTAGGTTAGATTAGTAAAAACTTTTATATCTAACTATAGGTTTATAATTAGATTAAAGAAATTTTTATATCTAATTATAATATAACTAAAAATAAAATAATTAATTATTTTAATTATTCTTGATATTAAAATTTATTTATTATATTTTTTAACTCTAATATAATTAAAATATATCTAAATTAAATAATAATTAAAATAGTTAGAATAATTTTTATTAAATAATATATAAAAATAAGTTTTCTGAAATAAAAAAAATAATTAAAAAATATAATAATATTTTTTTTATTTATAAAATATAATAAAAAAACTATAATAATATTAATATAATTTAATTTTTTATAATATTATTATTTTTGTAATAAAAAATATAAAAATAAATATAATTATAATTTAATTTAGATTATATAAAAAAATTTAATAAATTATATAAAAAATATTATATTTTATTATTAAAATAATAATTAAAAATTAATATAATATCTCTAAATTATTATTAAATATTTTTAAATAAATTTAATAAATTTTTTATTTTTTTATTTTTTATTTAAAAAGATCTTAATTATTTATATATTAAATTAAAAGAAATTTATTTTATATTATATAATTAATTTATATAAAAATTTATATTATTTATATTTATTTAATTTAAATATTAAATATTATATTATATTTTTAATAATAAATTTTATAAAAGTTTTTTCTAGACTTTTTTTATATAAATATTTTTTTTATTTAAATTAGAGTAGTTAACAGCCAGGTTAGGTTAGGTTAATAGGAACTTTTATATCTGACTATAGATTAATAATTAGATTAAAGAAATTTTTATACCTGACTATAGTATAACTAAAAACAGGATAATTAACTATTTTAACTATTCTTAATATTAAGATTTATCTACTATACTTTTTTTAGCTCTAGTATAGTTAAGATATACCTAGATTAAATAAGAATTAATCTAATTATTTTAATTATTATCTAAAAATATATAAAGATAAGCTTTCTAGAATAAAAAAAAGTAATTAAAAAATATAATAATATCTTTTTTTTTTATTTATAAGAGAAGATAGGGAAATTCTAGTAATATTAATATAATTTAACTTCTAAAAATATTATTATTTTTATAATAAAAAATATAAAAAAAAATATATAATTATAACTTGGTTTAAGCTATATACTAGAAATCTAATAGATTATATAAAGAATATTATACTTTTACTATTAAAATAATAATTAAAAACTAGTATAATATCTCTAAATTACTATTAAATTTTTTTAAATAAGTTTAATAAATCTATTATTCCCTTATTTTTTATTAAAAAAGGTTTTAATTATTTATATATTAGATTAAAGATTATTTATATTATATTATATAATTAATTTATCTTAATAACTATATTATCTATAATTATTTAATCTAAATATTAGATATTATATTATATCTTTAATAATAAATTCTGTAAAAGCTTTTTTTAGATTTTTCTTATATAAGTATTCTCTTTATTTAAATTTATTATCTTTATTTAATATCTATATTTAGATCTTTAAAAAAAGTTAGATATATTAAAACTGTAAGATTTCTAGGAATTAAAATATAAATAATAAAATATTTATTAAAGTATAATTTATATCTTAATAAAATAATATATTTAAATCTAAGATTTATAATAGAAAAAGAGATTATTTAAGTCTTAACCCTAAATATAACTCTAAATAATTAAGTATTTAAGTTATTTAGAAGAAGAAAATATTTAATAATTTTAAACTTTAAATATAGTTTTTTATTTATTATATTTATTAATAATAATAAATACAGCAGGTAGATTAAGCTGAAAGAAGAAATATAATAAATTATATTTATATATAAATATATTTTTAAATTAAATAATACTATTTTTATAAAGTTTTTCTATTTTTTTTTATTAATCTATTATTTACAGAATCTTTCTAGTATTATAAATTAATTATAATTATTTAGTTTATTTTTAGAAGATATTATTAAGTTCTTCTCTTCTATTTCTTAGATCTTTATAAATAATAATAAATCTTAAATTAAGATAAGTTATTTAAATTAGATTTTTATTTCTTTCCTAAGTCTTAAAATTATATATATTATAAAAAATTAAAAGATTATTCTATATCTAATTCTATAAAAAAACTTTTTATCTTTTATAATTAGTAGTAGGAGATATCCTTTTCTAAAACTTATTTATAAATTTAAAAACTATTATTTTACTTTAATTAGGAAAAGTTATTAATATTATAAAAAAATTTTTAAAAAAATATATTATTTCTTAATAGAATTCTTTATATTTATTATTTTATATATCTTTATATTTTATAATATCTAGAAATTAAAAACTCAGGAACTAGTTTTATAAGTTATTATTTTTATAAGAGTTATAAAAAAAAATATCTTTAGTTATATCTAAGTAAATAATTAATTAAATATTAAGTAAAGGATTATTATAAGTATTTATTTATTTTTTTAAGATAAATCTTTATTAATTATTCTTTATCTCTAGATCTCTACTACTTATAATAAATAGGATTTTTAGGATTAAGTCTTATATTTTATAATTATTTATTATTTATTATTCCAGATTATTAAATATATATAATTTAAATAAATAATTAATTTTACTATTTTATTTCTTTATTAAAGACTAAATTCTTTTAATTAAATATAAATTAAAGAATATTTATTAAAGCTATTTAAAAAAATATATATAAAATTATTATTAAAGTTTTTAGATACTAGATAAATATTAATTATAGTTAACTACTAGACTAGTTTTAATTAGAAGATATTTTTTACTTTAATTAGATATTTTTTAATAGAAAATATAGATTATTATAAGATTTTACTAGATTTTTAATTAGTATCTAAATCTTATACTAGTAAGAATCTAATTATAATTATTTTATTAATTTTATATAAGTATAATCTTTTTTACTGGTTATTAAATATAATAACTGATAATATTAGTAATAATAATTTAATATTTAGTTTAATTTTATTAGAACTCTGGACTTAATTTAATTAGAATATCTAGTTTTATAATATTTTTATTAACTCTAATCTTATAAAAATTATTTAAAGTTAGTATTATATTTTTTATTTTACTTATATAATTCAGCTTATAGTTAATACTTTTTTATAAAAATTTTAGATTAAAACCTTAAATAATACTGTTAAATATATTTAGAATAATAATAATAAAAATCTTAAAACCTCTTCTAGTATTTTAAGAATTTTTAAAAAAATATATTTTAAAAATTATTTATAAAAGTCTTTTATAGATAGCTTCTAGAGGTTTTCTTTTTATAATAATATATTATACTAATTTTTGATTATAGATTTAAAAGATTATATAATTTATAAATATAAGTTTTTAATACTATAAGAAGTTCTAGTTTATTTAATAATTAAAATTTAGTTTAATTTATTATCTTTTTTTAGATTATAAGATTTATTAGAATTTAATCTATCTTATAATTTACTAAGTACTTAATTTTTATTAAATAATTAAAAGTTTTATTTAGTACTATAATTATACTAATATTAATTATCTTTAATTAATTTTAATTAAATAAAAATAAATAGAGTATCTTCTTAAGCTTTTATATTTATTTTTTTTTATATTTTATTTATTTAAGAATAATAGATCTACTATTTATAAGATTTATAATATCTATAATAACTTTTTTAATTATCTGGATTACTTTATTAACTAATTAGTAAAAAAATAAGTATTCTAGAAGAAGAAAATTCTTAAGAATTTATAGAATATATATTAAAAATTATAAAAATATTACTATTATATCTACTAGATAAAAAACTATATTTATATAATTATAATAATTTTTAACTTAATATTTAAGCTTAAGAAATTTAAAAAAGATATATAGTTTAATAATAATATTAATTAATATAATAAATACTAGACTATCTTTAAAAAGATATTTTATTTTTATTATAATTAGAATCTAGCTATTAATATATTATTTATTATTTTTAGATTATTTTTAAATCTAGATAAAATTTTTTATAATATCTTTAAATACTAGAGGCTCTTATCCGTAGTAGAGATATTTAAAAAATTTAAGATATATTTAAATATTAAAAATATATAATTTATTAACTTATTTTTAATTTAATTAATACTATTCTAAATATTATAGGATATACTAATATTCTTATTTACTAAAAGTTCTATTATAATTAGTTTTCTATTTTTTATTAAATAACTAGAGATTTTTTATCTATTATAACTAATAATATTAGTATTAAATATTTATTTAATAATTTTTAAGATATTTATTATTATTACTAGAATTATCTCTAGCTTAATATAATTAAAATAATTATACTTTAGATATATATTAATTATTTTATTATAAATAAAGAGTATTAAGATATTTTTAAAAATCTTAATCTAGACTTAATTATTTTTATATCTAAAGATTAAAAAAAGAATAAAATAATTATTATTTTTTATATTAGTAAAAATAAGAATATAAATAATCTAGAAGATAATCTAGAGAATAAATTATTATTAAAAATAGAAAAAATAGTTTTATTTAAGTTTATAAATATTATATATTCTTAGATAGAGGTCTATTCCTTATAATTTCTATATTATTATAATTATTATTCTAGATAATATAAAGAGTAATTAATATATATATCTTATATTAGATACTATTCTTCTTATATTAAATTCTATAAAAGCTTTTTCTAAAGTATAGTATATCTCTTAGAAGAAATAAATAAAATAAATAAAAAAAATAAAATAAATAAAATAGAAAAAATAGATAAACTAAATATAAAGAATATAACTATACTATAATTAAAAATATATTATACTTTATATATTATTTATATAAAAAAGATATATATATTATTAATTAATCTATAATTAATAATTTATTTACTATACCTAATCTTTCTAACTGGCAGGTATAAATAGTTAAAGTAATAGTTATATCTTAACCTGACCTTAACTATACAGTTAAATCACTTTTTATACCTTAATCTAACTGCCAGGTTATGGTCAGGTTAAGGTTAAGGTATAATGGTCAGGTTAAGCCACTCTAGCCAGCGGCGCAGAGCTGTATTTAGTATTAAATCTAGATATTTTGAACTTATATAATTCAACAACAAGAATACTTAAAAACTTTAAATAAATATATTATAGAAATAAGTATATTAATTCTTTATAAATCTTATTTAGAAATATCTATATCTTTTTAAAAAGAAGTTATTCTAGAAAAAGAATAAAATACAAAAAATACACTGTATTTTTCTATATTAAGTCTTATTAAGCTTTAAATTAGAAATCCTTGATGTAAGTACTAATTTATAACTATATAAAGCTGTATATAAGATTATATAGAATAATATCCAGAATTGGTCGAGATATAAGGGATTGAAAATTACTATTTTATATGGGAAATGCAGCACGCCGCTGGCTTACACGCGCCACTCGCTTACCGATTACGTTACTCTGGGCTGCTTAGTAAGCAAAAAGCAGCGCCAAGTTGGACCTAAAGTGGAAAGGGAAAGTCGCTGGATTTCCGCAGCAATCCAGCTCGTTAGCAGCTAAGTCAGCTGCCTGTGCCGATCATGCGCCGGTAAGCTCTGGTATAGTCACTAGGGCATACTATGACTTCTTTAGCGCCAATAGGAGGTTCGGTGACAGGGAAGTTCATGGTTCGGGCCGAGCCGAGGGGGACGAGGAACCCCGGGAGTTCGTGGATACTTCCATGGATGGCCTCACCGCAGATCAGTGAACAACCATTTGAGAAATAGAGGACGAGCGACAGGCACACACATGAATCCACCCCGACAAGTCGAATAGCCGCTCCACGCCTGAATGTGGGGACTCACCAAGCTCGTTACCTATAACAAGGACGGTATAAGTATCAAACAACCCCTACGTGTCTGACGAGTCGAAGCGCTTGTAAATACTAATGGTTACCAGCCTTAACAATGTCCTATGAGAAGGCAATGCCAAGACGCAAATAAGACAGTCGTGAACCCTTCTTATTGTCATCTTCTATCTCACTTTCCCGAATCCTAGTCGCCTTCTGCAACTTCTATCCCAACCAGCCCAATTACATCAAGCCAACTCCGCCTCAATCAAACTCTCCGCCACACCAGGATACGTGTAAATATGCACGACCTTCAAGCCCGCCTCCGCCAAAATCGCCCTCCACTCCGCCTCCGTCCGCTCCCGGACCGCAAAATGCGCCAGCATCATCATATCCATGCTCGTGGCCGCCAACGTCGGCCTCTCCTCGCTCACCACGATCTCATTAAACAGCACCCGCGAGTAACCCCGCCGCAACGCCGGCACCAGGTTCCGCAGAATCTGCACCCCGCGCTCATCATCCCAATCGTGAAGAATCGAGTGCAGGTAGTACGCCCGTGCCCCACATATTGGCTGCGGCGTGAAGAAGTCATGTGCAGATGCGGTGTACAGGGACAGCGAGGTCGCTTCCAATGCGCTGATGACGGGCTCGCGGTCCTGCAGAACCACACGGCCCGGGTGAGTCGGATATTGTGCGATGAAATGCGCGACATCGTGGCCACTGCCGCCTCCGACATCCACCAGTAGGACGTCGCTGATGCTGGGGTCGAAGCCTGCGATGAGGCGGTCTGCAACGGGGTAGAAGCCTGGGTCTCACCAGTTCGCTTTCCCGGCGCGGTAGGCGCTCATGAATGAGTTGAAGTGTTTGAGGTTTGGAGGGTTGGTGGTAAGCCATTCGAAGAAGTGCAGCTGAGTGGAATGGGCGTGTTGGAAGGGGCCGTTAAGGCTGCCAATCACCGGGGACTTGTACTCGGTTTGCTGGAAGTAGTCGGGGAATTTGTTGAAGGATGGTCGGGCGGTGTCGTAGCAGAACGATATGCTGTCTTGGTAGTTCTCTGCGGCGAGCTGGTTGCTTAGAGGAGTACCGTAGAAGACCCCGTCACGGAAGCTGATCAGATACATCGCCACTAGGTGGCGTGTTAAGCGCTGCAGTAGTACTACATCCACGCCGGTCTTCTGGGCGAGATCGGCCGGACTCAACCCTGCCTCATCAGCATCTCGGAGTAGCTGGAATAGCTTGGTGTCGACCGCAATGCGAATAGTGGCGGACATAGCGGGCTATGAAATTATCCACGAGTGAGTAGGTGAGAGTTGTCACGCTGGAAAGGTGTAGCAGCATCATACCTCGGCCCAGAAACTGCGTTGGATGAACTCGCTCGGCATTTCTAATGCCGCGACCAGGGCGCGACTGCGATCAATCAGCGCTTCTCGTGCACCGGGCTGATCGCTGTCAAAGGCCTTGCCTGCTGCGGTGAGGTCTTCCAGAATGGAAGAAACGGATTGGTTCGTCATGATGCGCTGAAAGCAAGAATTTCGGTTTGGGGAAACTTTGCAAGGGACTCGGAAGCTTCGTCAATGATCCCTGTCCGCTCGAGGGGTACACGGTATATAAAGTATTGCCACGTCCAGCGCAGGCTAGTCAAATTGCAAGCATTGGAGAAGTGGATAGAAAACTTCTCTTTCAAATATGCATTTCCTCGGCACGAGGCTAAGTAGCTAGCTGTTGGCTTGATCTGATGTGAGCACTCTCTTCCCGCGTCTCTTTGTATGAGGACTGTGGGCTGATCGACTGTGCTTAAAGTAGTGAGTAGATAAGCTCCTCAGTGAATGCAGGAGCCCTGCAGTTTTCCCGGCTGTAGGCAAGGACCATGCTGCAGCTGCATGCATGACAGATGGCAGTGACAGCTGTCCTTAATGTTCTTCATTTCTTAATCATTTATTCCATCATATGTTTGACTTAATTAAACACGCCATCCTGTAACCGAAGGTTAGACTAGTTCGAGCCGCGGAGACTTACCGGAGCCGGACAGGAGACGGACGTTGGCACCGGCGCTGGGCTAAGAGTGCTAGTGCGCTGTCGCCTAAGAACCATGTGGGCCCTGTGCTTGCCTGTGCCTGCCTGTGCTGCACTGTTCCTGCCTCAAGTCTAAGGGCAATGTGTCTCACATCCCGCGTTCCCCATTTCTTTACTCCAAACCAGAAATGCATCTTGGGAACCTTGGCCACAACGGTACGACCCGACCCCGGCGCTTTCCGCTCCACTTCCCAAACCTGTTCTCCTAACGTTCTGACTTTTGGCTGGAAGAAGAAAAGAAATAGAGCAATCTTTTGAGTCTTGGAACAGTTGCTGCGATAACACGGCCTTCTTGTTTTCACGAGCACTAACGATGGTGCTTGCAGGGATGATGCTTGCCGAGGCCGGTAGAGAGCCGATCGCGCCACCAGCTTGTTAGGGCTTAGAACGCTTGTGCTAGGGAATACGACCGGGCGATGCTTTTTCTTTCGCGCTCCGCTACCTTTAAAGTCGTGCGCTCTGTCAAGAATTTTTGTTTGTCTCCATGTTCCGAGTCCTGTTTGCAAGTCGAGGAGATGTGCTTTGGCCACTTTGCGGTGGCATCTTGAGATCATTCGGAGCTGGCAAAGCACATAAACCGACCGTGTGACCGGCGTGTCAATGGCTTCTTTCGACACCGATGTGGATTTCAATGAGAGTCGCGCCGCCGAGATCAATGCTGTGGGGTGGGTTTTCATCGGCATCGCCATCGTCGCTGTCGCGTTGAAACTCTTGCTCGTGGGCATGTCACTAAGAGCTTAGGATGGGATGATTTCTTCATCTTCTTCTCAATGGTGAGTAATTAATGGGTTGCGTATCGCGCACAGAGTCAGAATTCACTGATCATGGGCTAGGCACTGAGCCTCATTGCTGCGGCGTTGTCTCGTACGCAGTGACCTTAGGGCTCGGCCGTCACACTGCTGCTGTTGTGGCTGACCATGGCATGGACCGGGTTATCCTGACTGCCAAATGGCAGATAATCGCATTCCGTGAGTTTTTTCTCGCATAATACAGCTGTCAGCTGAATTACCCTTGGCCTAACACTATAGCACCACTTAATATCGGTACGTCTGCCTCGCTTTTTTCAACCTCATCTCTTCCGCGTCGTTTCTAACTGATTGCCCCGGGTTGATTGCAGGCGCCTTCAGCTTCCCGAATATCTCCATCGCCATTCTCATCACCCACCTCCTCGACCCCAACCCACTGCGCACCCGCTGTCTCTACGGCATGGTAACGATGCAGGTCGTCTTCGCCATTATATCCGTGTTCATCGTCTTCTTCCAGTGTCGCCCCACCCAGAAACTGTGGAATAGTGCCCTGGACGGCCACTGCTGGGACGCGAGCGTGTTCGACGACTTCCAGTACTGGGTCAGCGCCTACACGACGGTTACGGATGTCGTGCTGGCCGTGGTACCCATCAGTGTGTTCTGGAAGCTGCAGATGCGTTCCTCGACGAAGGTGGGCGTGTGCATCATGATGGGGCTGACCCTTCTCTCGGCGGTCGTGACTCTTGTCAAGGCCGTATACTTGCATCTGTTCACTTATCACATCGATCCCTGTGAGTGCGCTTCTCAGCCACCGGCCAGTCATTGTCGACTAATGTTCTCCGTCGTCTTCAGTGTATAACGTGGTACCGTTAGTAATCTGGGAACTGTACGTGGTTTATACTCTCTTGTCCCTCCGATCACCTGATCCTTCGCTGACGGTCCGCTCTAGCATCGAGCAGAATGTTGTCATCGTGGCAGCCTGCATCCCGACTTTACGGCCCTTCTTCCGGCGAGCCTTTGGATCGAATACCACAAGCAGCTATCCATATTCTGGGTCCACATACAAGCTTTCAACCACGCCGAAGCCGACCGCTTCCATGCGCCTTCAGTCGGAGTCGGAGTCGCAGTTGGCGCCGGACTATCCCAGTGAGCAGGAAAGTAAGGGTGGCGGCTTCGATCATGAGATTTGGCGGACGCATCAGGTGCATGTCTCGGTACAGCCGAATCACACAGCACATGACACTTGACAGTCTTGGTGCGTCCTGCGAGTGCGTCCTGCGAGTGCGGTCTAGTGAGTCCCAAGTTTACTAGGGACAATTGAAAGAGATTATCCTAGGTGTTCTTTTCCTTCTATAGGATTAAGTATCTGTTCTAAAGACCCAGCCTTCTCTTCATAATATCCTATTGGATTTATCTGCGAGCTTAGATCGGTTTGATTTGGCATTTGGCTCTTTCATTCCCATAAATGGGGTAAGTAGTGGAAGTATATGACTACCAGGCATCTTCGAAGAAAGACATTCATCCACCCATCTTGATTCATGTTCAGTATCATGTATTGTGAGTTCTTTACTTATATGTGCGCCAGGACTAATCTTACAGGCATCCATGAACAGAGAATATATAGATTAGGCATTTAGCAATGGTTCTGCTTCTGTAATCGGTATATCGCAACGATCCATTGAATATGCACGAAAAGCGAGCTTAGATTGCCTATGTCTTCTATCTGTTTGCCCCCTTATACACACACCTTAAGACTAATCGATCATCAAAACAAAATACACATCATCCCCGGTAGAACTCTTCTCCCCGAACCTAATAACAGTAGTACCAAGGCCCAATATCAGGCTTAACCCCGCAGGTCCGGGTACAACACATTGCGGGATCATTGATATTACAAGGTTTGTTTGTAGCCACGCAGATCTCCGGACAAGAGACCTTGATATCCGGGAGGTCGCCCGTGAGGGGTACCTTGTACGTGGTAGGATTCTTTCCATCATCACTCGTGCCAGTCCAGACAGCGGCTGAGTGATCTGCTTTAGGCTGGGCGTCTAGCTGCAGCGTCTGGCCCCGCTGAGCGAGGAAGGTCTTCGAGGTATCATCATCGAGGGTGAAGGAGCTCTTGGGCAGGTTCCAGGGGAACTTCACGTTCACCGAGCACCCTTCATTGGTCAGAGTGATTTTCTCGCAGAGTAGGTTCGTGGCGGCGCTGAGAAGTCCGCTGGTGGGTAGCCCGGCGCACACGTCCCGTAGAGAATGGGGCATCGCTGCTGCCAGGGTGGCAGTTGGGAGGAGCCAGATGAAGAGGAATGATTTCATTGTGGTTATTATGGGTCTGATTGCTTGGATAGTATGAGGGAGAGCAAGGAGGAATTGAGGACATGGGCATTGAGAAATCACCCTGTAGTAGAAAAGGAAAACATGCCTTATATACCATCCAATACTTCTTTACTGGGGTATGCCGAGCACAATGTTTTTTTCTCTGAGATCAGACGACATTACAAGCCCAGGGTCTAGATTCCCGCACTATCCAAAGTCTCTCTGTCTAGACCATTGTTTCCTCCATTAGGCTTTTGTCTTTGTGGGGTGGTTCACAATGCTAGACATCGGATCTGGGGGTCACTCCCGATCTCAGATCCGATCCCGTTCCCGCATCTCGTATCCCTTCCGTTTGCGGCCACTCGGTGGCAATGACAGTGCTTGTCATACAAAAGCTTAATCTTAAGCTCTTGCTATCATGCACAGCCCCGTTTCGGCTTCTTGTCACGGTGCACATTCTAACATCTCCCTGGTCATTTTTTCCCGCATGGTCGCGTTCAGATGCGCAGCTGCAGGGGGGTGAACTGAACTGGCCCACATAGAAGCAGTTCTGCCGCGAAGCTTCTTTGTTGCAATGATCCCGTCGAGAGATCTAGGTGGGATAGTTTGGGGCAGCCTGGGAGGGGATTCCGCGGGAGTTTGGCCTTGTTGTTCGATGTCCCTGCACAGCAGACATTGAGGTTACTCACCACTCCTCCATTCTCTTGCTCCTCTTTCTCGAACTTCGCATCTCTCATCGGTAATCTCACTCGGCTTACGACTATATATCGGGCATCTGTCGGGGGAGTTCCTTTGTTAGTGGAAGAAGACAAAAAAAAGACAGAGCGCTAGTCGGTCATGATCGACTCACGAATATGGATTTCTCTCTGTGAAGAGCCGCTCTCTAATTTCATAACTCAAGCATCGACTTGAACAAACAGTAGTGAATGCTCAACCGAAACAATCTCACCCGACGGATTTAGACCCGAATTTGAAACATCGCAAACCTCGACTTCTGTTTTCCTAAGGGATATCAATCGGATATCGCGTGGGTGTGAAGACTGTATCATGGGTATCTTGAAGGATTCTCTCTCACAGCGGGCATAGTCTCTATCGCTTGAATTGTCTTTTCTTATTGTACATTTGTTCATGTTTTCGTCAAAATATCTCTATAGATATTTTATAGAAAACAATCTCAACCCGGCATACAGGCAGTGGTCTAGACTGTGCCTACCACCAATTTACAGTAGTAATATCCCAATTAGGTGAGTAGGCAGGGAACAGCAACACAGTTTACATATACACTAGACATTTAACCCAAAACATGCTATCAATTGGAGAACTCCATCCGCGGCCTGCCTCCCGCAATGCCCCTTCGGAAGAGCATCCGCCCTCGGGCCCGGCACCCGCAACACCGGATCAAAACGCAGATATAAACCTAACACCAGACATCATTCATAGCCAACGACCCTCACCAGTCTCACACACCCAATCCAACACAGACACCCACAAGCAAGATGCAACCGACGCCACTCTCCCGCTTCACCTCAGCCCCCTACATCCCACCAGACCGGATCTTCGAACTAACAGCCCAATACCAAGCCGACCCAAGCCCCCAAAAAGTCAACCTAGGGCAAGGCACCTACCGCTCCAGCACCGGCGATCCCTGGGTGCTGCCCTCCGTCCAAGAAGCACGCAGCCGACTAGCCAACAACGGCCTGAACCACGAATACCTCCCGATCCTAGGGCACGCGCAATTCCGCAAGCTGGCGGCGCGGATGGCGCTGGGCGAGGCCCTCCACGACACGCTGGGCTCCCGACTCGCAACCTGCCAGTCCCTCTCAGGAACCGGCGCATTGCACCTAGCGGGACTCCTGCTGCGCCACCTGCACCACCTCAACCTCAACCCCAATCCCGAGGGGCAGACCAACCGCCCACTCCCAAAGATCTACATCCCGGACCCAACCTGGTCGAACCACCACCAGATCTTCACCTCCCTAGGTTTCCCCGTCGTCTCGCTACCGTACTACTCCGCCGAGACCCGGTCCCTCGCCTTCGAGCCCTACCTCTCCGCGTTGGAGAATGCAGAGCAAAACAGCGTGGTCATCCTGCACGCGTGCGCGCACAACCCGTCCGGGTGCGACCCGAGCACCGCTCAATGGCGGGAGATTGCAGGGGTCATCAAATCCAAGAACTTGTTTCCGGTGTTCGATGCCGCGTATCTGGGATTTAATTCGGGGGATGTCGATGAGGATGCTGCTGCTATTCGGATGTTTGTGGGTGAGGAGTTTGGGTTGGAGGTTGGGGTTTGTTTGTCGTTTGCGAAGAATATGGGGCTTTATGGTATTTTCCTTTCCCTTCTTGCTTTTCTGGTTGGGTTGATTGGGGGAAGATACTAATGGGGCTAGGGGAACGGACGGGGTGTTTCTTTGTGACGACACGGTCGGGGGAGATTGCGAGGAATACCGAGTCCGTGCTGGAGGTGCTGCAGCGGCGCGAGGTGTCGAATCCTCCTGCTTTTGGGGCGAAGATTGCGGCGCTGGTGCTTGGGGATCTTGAGTTGGCGGGGATGTGGAGGGAGGATTTGAAGACCATGAGTGGGCGGATTCGGGAGATGAGGACGGGTTTGGCTGAGGGGTTGATTCGCTTTGGTGAGTTTGTTTCTCTTTCTGTCTTTGGGTTGTGCAATATGTAGAATGAGGTGCTGGGAAGCTAAAAGGAAGGGGGGTCCGGGGGTTCTCCCCCGGGATGCTTACACGCTTGGCCTAAGAATTGAGGTGCTTGGGAAGCTGAAGGAAAAGGGGGGTCCGGGGGTTCTCCCCCGGGACGCCTTACCAGGTGCACTTGAGAACCGCTGTGCTGACGAGAACAGGGGCGCCGGGGGACTGGGGGCATTTAGTAAGACAGACGGGGATGTTTGGGTTCTTGGGGCTGGATGAGGAGGTAGTCAGGGAGCTACGCGGTGAGATATTTCCGGTCTGGTTTGCATTGAGCAAAGATTGACGATTAGCAGAAGAGGATCATATATACATGGCGGACAACTCGCGCGTCTCGATTGCTGGGCTGAATCCGGGGAATGTCGAGTACGTGGCTAAGGCGATTGCTGAACGGCTGCGAACGCGGGATGTCTGAGTTGGAGGACTGGGTTTTAAATGGGCAGGACGTGGCGTGCTACATTGTGGTGGCTGCTTGGACAACGGAACTGTCAATATTGGCTTGGGATCAAGGAAAACGCAAATTGAGACCGATCTATAGATATCAACAATCGGTTTGTGCTATAGTGCGCAACAACTGATAAATGTATGCGCCTCGGATGTACTGCAAGACTCGCCTAAGCTGTACAGCCAAGGCGGTCGTTTCCTCCACATCGCTCGATGTGTACTTGAGGACTGGGCCCCAAAGGTGCTAACATCATCAGACTCGACGCGTGAGAGAACGGAACGGATCACAGTAGAGATAACGTACAACTTCGGATAACTGAGATGAAGCATTTGCTACCCTATAGACTATATAGAAGTCCCACTGTTCTCCCACGGCGACACAGCCAACGGTCGGTGGAGGCATTGTGGAATTTTTGAAGCGGCTGGCGAAGCTCCAGAATACCAACCCCGACATCCATACTCCTAATTGTATCTCGGCTTCGCCTGGTGCTCCGTCGTAGGCTTTGACTTCCACCCCTAACCCTAGTAGTCTTTGCTCGGTATGCGGATGATCAATGTGGCTCAAAGCTTTATCGCGAATGTCAGACCCTGCACGCTTATACTCGTCTGTTCAAAGATCCTTTGGGAATCCGACGACCAGGTCGACTTTGCGATTGAAAACACCCTTCACAGTATAGCGGGACAGGTATTTGGGACAACGGACTCCGTTTGTCTGAGTGGTATCAGCGTCTTGGTCAGCGGATGTGGATCGCTGCCAGGGCGACGTACACGCTCCATGATTCTAGAGGCAAATCGTCGATTGCCAGAGTCAAAATAGGGCGGACAATGTCCATAATCCAGGACCCTTCACTTCGGCCCTCCATCTGGAATTTGTTTGATCGTGCCGCAATCTTTTTGACTTCATCCTCATGGGGCTCCCACCTAATCTAATGGGCCAGCCGATCTCAGAAGGTCCCAAAGGCGTCGCGCATCGTGGCTTTCAATGTCTGCTGCTCTGGGGAGGAATATCACTTTTGGCGCAGCAAAGGCCAGCTGTGCCCTGATACGAGCCAGGTTGTGAGTTTGTCGAGTTGACTCTGACTGTGTCGTAGAAGGCGATAGGGATATGCCATCTTGATAGGACTGTGTGCCGGCATTATCACAGATTGTGATTTCACAGTGGGGTCTTTTCCTGAAATTGGCCCGTGCCATTGATGCATTAGAAAGCTTGCGCTTCTGCTGAGCTAACTGGTGAGGGTTTCTCTGTGGAATACTCTCCGCCCGGTCGTCATCTTCTGGGTCAGTCGGAGGAGTCGACGGCAGCTCCGAGGAGACGCGGCCAATCCATTCCGCGATGGCTTTTCGGTCATCGCCGTTCATTTTCGTCCCTTAGTACAAGTTGTTTCTCGTCGCGGGGTCATTGAGTAGTAGTTGTGGTTGTTTTACCCCAGACTATGGGAAGGGAAGGCCCGTGCACCGTGACTCCACCATCGATCGACAACACCGGACCAATGGTTGTTCCGTGGCCGCCACTCTCAGCAACATCTGATTCCATCATGGATGAATCTTTTCATCACTTATCATTCCATCTATCGAGGTTGTCAACCTAAGTAAGCAACAATACTTTCTGAAGCTTGACACTCACCTTAGGAGGCAACCGCATTAGAATCACGGATAATTGCAGGGAGCTACAGCCCGCGAATGGCAGGAACCCCACAACGCGCGCTTGACGGTTAGAACTTAGATGCCCTACTGTCCTTATGAGCCTCAGTAATGATCCATTGTAGTCGTGGCCCTAACGATTAGTCCGTCCACTTTGAAGTAGAGTCCTATTCGTAGATCCCTGTAGTCGAATCACACCTTTTCCCTTTCTCCTGATTGAGACCGAAGAGTAGAGTCCATCTCCAGAGGACTTCTTTTGTCAATGGCTCTGTAGTCTTACTAGAGCACAAATTAGCAGAGTCTAACAAGGTCTGGCAGTAAGCAGCTCGGAGAGTGTTCAATTGTTGTGCCTTGTCTCGCTTCGAAGCGTCATGTGACCGCTTGGTGATAGCTACTGATGCCTCAGGCAGACGACCTTACCAGCACTGCTCGTTGATCTGAGCCGCCCCGTCCTCGTCGTTCCCATATGTGTACTCGAAGCTGAACGCGAATCTGTTCAGTTTGTATTCTCTTCAATGCTGGCCTGCGAGCCTAATTCTTCACGCAAGCAGGGCAAAATCGCTTCTCAGCAAATGCCAGGTGTTGTCTATATTCCCTAAGCAGGCACGAACTCCTCCAGATCTGATCTGCCATAACTTTCTCAAATTGGTACATGTAGATTGGCTTTAGCGAGTGGGACGTCCCCTTCCAGTGTCTATACACAACTCTCAGAATCTTTATAGTTATGAATAAGATGCTTGGGTGTCCCCGATGTCGGGCCCGAGGATACGGTGGGCTAACTACAGGCAGGTAGCTGAAGTTTAGTGGTGCCGGAGTTGGGCCCGCCCTCCGACTTCAAGGTTGTCTAGCCGAGCCCGGAACGCACAGACAAAACACCGCGGGGAGCCGTGACCACCGCAAAGACCGGACGGACCTTTCCCCGGATTTGCTGGGTCGATGACTCATACACTTTTTTTTTGCCTATCTTGCTTACAATAGAATTCATGGCAATAATCAAACGGCTAGGGATGTCAATAAAAGACAAAATTGAAGTAAATAAGGGTAAATAATATTTGTGTAAGAAAACCCCCGATTATACACCAGTAAAAGTTAGGTAAAAGATCCTGAATCCAATCAAATCATAGTACAGTCGTAAAACTTTTCCCCCAAACCCGGTTGGAGGTGTGTTTTTGATATCCTCTTCAAACAATTAAACAAGAGAAATTTACTTCTGGTTCTCGGGGCGGAGGGAGCTGCAAAGAGGATTAGTATCAGATTCATCGAGATGATTTAGGGGAAGGTTAAGGAGGAACATACCGAACAGCCTTGCCGGCGCGCCAGATCTCGAGATCGCGGATGTCCTGCATCTCCTTCTCGTACTTCTCGCGGTAGTCCTTCTGGGAGTTGTAGTCCAGGGAGCGCTGGGTCTCGGTTCCGTCGCGGACGGAGTCGTAGAGCTCGTTGAACAGGGGCTTGAGGTTGTCCTTGAAGCGGGCGGACCAGTCGATGGCACCGCGGCGGGCGGTGGTGGAGCAGGCGGCGTACATCCAGTCCATGCCGTTGGCGCCGATCAGGGGGTAGAGGGACTGGGTGGCCTCCTCGACGGTCTCGTTGAAGGCCTCGGAGGGGGAGTGGCCGCGCTCACGGAGCACCTCGTACTGGGCGAGGAACATACCGTGGATACCGCCCATCAGGCAGCCACGCTCACCGTACAGGTCGGAGTAGACCTCCTTCTCGAAGGTGGTCTCGTACAGGTAGCCGGAGCCGACGGCGACACCCATGGCGATGGCCTTCTCCTTGGCCTTGCCGGTGACGTCCTGGAAGACGGCGACGGAGGAGTTGATACCGCGGCCCTCACGGAAGAGAGTGCGGACGGTGCGGCCGGAACCCTTGGGGGCGACGAGGATGACGTCGACGTCGGTGGGGACATCGACCTTGGTCTTCTCCTTGAAGACGGGGGAGAAACCGTGGGAGAAGTAAAGGGTCTTGCCCTTGGTGATGAGGGGCTTGAGCTGGGGCCAGGTCTCGGACTGAGCGGCGTCGGAGAGGAGGTTCATGACAATGGTACCCTTCTTGACGGCGGTCTCGACGTCGAACAGGTTCTTGTCGGGAACCCAGCCGTCCTGGATGGCCTCCTTCCACGAGGCACCATCCTTGCGGACACCGACAATGACGTTGAGGCCCTGGTCACGGAGGTTGAGACCCTGGCCGTGGCCCTGAGAACCGTAACCGATCAGGGCGAGGGTGTCGTCCTTGAAGTATTCCTGGAGCTTCTCACGGGGCCAGTCCTCACGCTCGTAGACGGTCTCCTGGCTATCGGCGAAAGTCATGGTCTTAACACCGCGGGCGGGGGTGATGGGGGCGGCGGTCACGCGGGGGACAGCGGCGGCGGCGGCCTTGAGGGCGGGGCGGGGGAGGGCGGCGGAGAGCACAGAGCGAGGGGCACCAACGCGGGCCAGGCGGAGGGCACGGGGAAGTCCACGAGAAGCCATTGTGTGGTATGTGTGTATGATGATGAGGTAGAAAGGAGGGAGGAGGAAGGTGGAAGGTGGAAGGATGAAGGATGGAAGGATGGGAGGATAGAGGGGAGAGTGAGAAAAACTGGGATGAGATGGAGAGGGAGAAGGAATGGAGGAGAAGGCCAGCTGGAGCTGTCGTCCAGTTTATAAACTCGTTGCTGGGGACGAGATCGGCCGGCGGCGAGGCACGTGACCCGGAGTTGCGCTCTTTCTCCCCGGCCGATGTCGGATTGCACGGCTGCTGATTGGTTGAGTGGGGGAACAACCGTGGGCGCCGCAAGCAGCTTGGCTGAATGGGGTTAGCGTGGGACGAGACTCGGCTCCCGCTTCGGGGACAGTCACATGAGTCACTCCGGGGTCCAGCCCGATTGCCCTCCGATGGCTATCAGAAAGATCTAAGAATGACTCCTTCGGGTGCAATCCGGGGATTCAAGGGACGTGGTCGGGGTGATTGGTGACTGTGCAAAACGTTAATCTCTATCTGTGACAAACTAAAACTGCAGCTCCTGGTTCACCCCACATTTGAGGATAGACCACGTAGTGAGCTTTCAATTGCATTGAGGACTGATCTGAGTCACTCACTGCTGCTGCAATCTAGCCTCAGTCTGCTCGAGCACAGTAGTAAAGTGAATCTGAGTGATTCGAGACTCGCTCCGAGTAGGGAATTGCCACTGCAGAATCTATGACTAACGATAGATTAGAACCAGCAAGCATGTCATCAAAAGGCAGACAGTTACCAATTGATTCGATACAACGGCCGGCGCAGATGAGACATGAGTCAACATGTATACCTACAATAACCTCAACTTGGCTACTTCTATCACCATCAGAACCACGCATAAGGAATAGGGCGTGGACACCTTAGCTGATCTTCATTGTTGCACCTTCCCAACATAAATACCATTCAAGAATCAATTGGCTCCCTCTAGTGGTACTCTGAAATATCAGCCATCCTAACCATCTACTACCACATGCATTGAACCTACTGGTATGATAGTGACATAACATGAGACCCAGGTTGACCACAAAAGCACAACAAGGCATTAGCAACAAGAAAATCGCAGTGAGATTATAGAAACAAGACATGTCTGACAGCATGCGCTATGAACCGTACAAAACCAAACCACCCCCAACTCATCTCACTGTAATCTCACGTATCAATCAAGCCCACCAAGACAGGCATGCATATGCAAAAACTCAACGTTCTAGACCCCCAGCCAGACCACGGACCCCTTGCCCACCGCGAGATCCCGAAAGCACAGCTCGGCTGTCAGCAAGAGACTAGCTAAAGCTTAGGGCTGACCACAGCAGACCATGTGACCGATCTCGTGACAACGAAGCTCACCTAAGGACTAGGTAGACATCGGATCAGATAAGTTAAAGTGAATCTCGGGTGTACGAGCTGCATCTCCGGCGATAATCTCCGTTCCTAAATGCAGGAGACCAATAGTAGCCTTCGGCGTTGAAATTAGCTCGGTGATAGCAGACGTTACCTCCGTACGCGAGAGCAGAGCCAACGCCTTTATATTGAATCTGACTCAGCATATATAACTAGTCATTCCAATAGTATGACGCTGTATAGTCAAATCAGAGCCTCCAAGATAAGCAGGAACCCGAGATATATGAAGAACTCCCTCCCGAATCTCGTCTCACCCCCATCCTCACAGCTAACCTCCAAACAACCACCAGACACAACCTCAACCCTTCACCACCAAAAACCAAGAGAAAGAAAAAAAATGTCTTTAACAATCCACCACCTCCACCAATCCTCCTCGGAGAGGGTGATCTGGCTCTGCGAAGAACTCTCCCTACCATACACACTCAAAACCTACGACCGGGTGCCCCTTCTCGCACCAGAAGAATACAAAGCCCTACACCCAGCAGCAACCTCCCCGATCATCCAGGATATCACTGACAACGGCGAAGAAATCACGCTCGCCGAAAGCGGCGCCTGCATCGAATACATCAGCCACCGACACGCATCAGGCCGGCTGTTCCTCCCGCCTACCCACCGTTGCTACCCGGACTTCCTCTTCTGGTGGCACTGGGTCAACGGGACGTTCCAGCCGACGCTGGGACGGGCGATGATGGCGCGGATGGCTGGGCTCGGCGAGGAGAATCTGATGGTGCGGTTGGGGGCGGAGCGGATGCGGCGGGCGTTGGCGATGCTGGATGAGAGGTTGCGGGCGGAGGAGTGGTTGGCTGGGGAGGAGTTTAGTGTTGCGGATGTGATGCTTGTGTTCTCTTTGACCACCATGCGGTATTTTTTTGCGTATGGGTTGGGTGAGTTTGAGGGGATTTTGGGGTATTTGGGTCGTGTTGGGAGCAGGGAGGCGTATCGGAGGGCGATGGAGAGGGCGGATCCCGGGATGGAGTTGGTGTTGGGGGCCGATGCGCCTCTGGGGAAGAGTCTTATGTGAGGGTGTTTTCCTTTGGGTGTAAGGATTGTGGTGTATTATTATGGTTATTAGGTTCATACCCCGCTCTTTTGTTTGGTTAGTTGGTTCTAATTGTCGAATAATGTATAATCTCTCCTCTTAGGACTATTTTTCTTGCTGGATGGTGGTAGATCCAGGATTCGTTTACGTTTTTGAGGCACGTATTGAGAGGGACGCGCTACAGCTGTCTCAAATCAAAGTACAGACAGAACCCTCTTACAAGAGAAGCCGGCTCAGTCGATACCCGTTAGGTTAAGCATAATGCGGCCGTATCATGTATCGGTGCCCGATCCCGAGACATGGCGATGGCTGCCGATGGCTTCTCGGAACAACACCCGAACATGAAGAAGGGATGGGTTGAACATGAACCCCTCTTTTGATACCATCAGTGGGAGGTCGTGCCTGTGTCCCTCTGTCAAACCTCTTACCCACTAGCCTCCGTAAAGCGCAAACAGAACTCACGACTATGAGCGATCAGATCCCCAGAGTAAAAGCACACGGGTCCCAAGAATGGAGAGAAACCGCTAAAGATGTGACCGCTGGCGCAGCAGGGGGAGTCGCTCAAGTACTCATCGGTAAGATAGCGACTCTGTCTGATCCTCGAAAAGCTGAAAGCTGACATTCGCAGGCCAACCATTCGGTAAGCCACCACGCTCTCTGCTCCCATAACGCGCACAAGCTCACACACAGCCTAGACCTGGTCAAGGTCCGTCTGCAGACCCAGAAAGGAGGTAACGCGTTCTCTGTCACCCGCCAGATCTGGGCCGATGAAGGGCCACTCGCATTCTACAAGGTCCGTTGCTGCTCGACGCTGGTATGAGTATTGTACTGACATACGCAATCGATGAAAGGGCACGCTTATGCCATTGCTGGGAGTTGGCGCGTGTGTGAGTACTTGCGAATAGACATCAGAACTTCTAGAGTCCTCACAAACGAACAGGTCAGCATCTCATTCGGCGCATTGCACACCTTCCGCCAAGCGATAGAATCGCACAACCGCCAGACCCGCCCCTCGCAGGACCAGACCCTCTCTCTGCCCCAGTTCTATGTTGCAGGCGCGGGCGCGGGACTTGTCACGAGTATCGTCTCCGGTCCGGTCGAGCATATCCGTATCAGACTTCAGACGCAACCGCACGGGATAGGGCGAATCTACTCAGGGCCGTTTGACTGCGCAAGGAAGTTGATCAGGGCGGAAGGGTTGGCCGGGCTATATAGGGGACAGGTGATGACCGTCGTTCGAGAGATGCATGGGTATGGTGTGTGGTTCGCGACGTATGAGGGTCTCGTCCGGTGGGCGATGCATCAGCAGCGGAAACGACGCGAGGAGCTACCCGGTTGGCAGATTGCGCTGTACGGAGGCGTGGCGGGGGAGGCACTTTGGCTATTGAGTCATCCGATTGATGTGATCAAGAGTAAGATGCAGAGCGACGGGTTTGGAATGGAGAGGAAATATCACGGGTTGAGAGATGCGGTCCGGGATACCTGGGCTGGAAGTGGGCTGAGGGGAATGTTTTATGGGATTGGGCCGGCGCTCTTGAGGGCGATGCCGGCGTCTGCCGGTACTTTCGTGGCGTGAGTATTATTGCCAGATAGATGTGATGTGGATGCTGACCGTTGTTGCTCTAGGGCCGAGTTTGTGCGCAACATGCTGGGCTAAATATATCTGAACCTGTGTTGGTGTCGTCAATGTTTTTGAATAAGAACAAACCTTGGGCCAGGCATTGCATGATGTAGAGACCCTGGCACAAGAAAATTGGCAATTTCTAGGGCGGCATAGAAGTATTCACTACCTGATGATTCTGGAGTCCGTCACGACCTTTGATAGCCTCATTACCTGGTGCTATGTTTGTCAGTCAAACGGATTTCAAAGATGATTGCATATTCCAGAGTATGTTGTCACGCAATCCTGCAGTTCCGCTACCGCACAAAAGCTCAATCCGTGTTGGAAGGGTCCATGATGCGGACATCACGTAGGAAGAGGACACATTGACGAGCTTTTCGTAGAGATACCGCTGAATACGTCCACACGAGTAGGGGATGACGTGCGTATAAGTATAAATGGTCAGATACTTGGGAAACGGCATCACGAGTCTCCACCGAAAGCGGCAGTCTGGAAACGAACACTGCGAAGAAAAATGGTATATATCTAAATCAGATCGAAAACTCTCTCTACTCTTGTCTGAAAATCCTAGTCACGCCTTTTCCTTTTTGGGCCGCAGAGCAGGGGCAGCGGGGCTCTCCGCCGGGGGAGCCGGCACGGGGTTTGGGTTGCCCTTCCATTCCAGCTTGCGGGGCTTCATGTAGGCAGCGAGGACCTCATCGGTGACCTCCTTGCGCTTCTCCTGGAACTGCGCCACGTACTCCTGCAGCACCTCGATGGTCATCTTCTTGAGCTCGCCGGTCAACAGGTCGCCCTTCTTGTAGCTCGTGTACACCTCCTCCAGCTTGGCGTCGTCCTCCTCAAAGTAGGTCAGGTAGATGTAGGAGACGTCGACGTCGGGGTTGCCGCCCAGGCGGCGGTGATCCTCAATGCTGACTTGGCCGCCGCTGAAGGCGTACTTGTTGATCTTGGTCTGTGATATCGGTTAAGCCGGGAACTCGAAACAAAGAAAGGGGGCTGTGTTACCTTGATCTGCTTGGCAGTGTCGGTCATGAAGATGGCCGAGTTGGGTTCCGACGCGGACATCTTGCCGCCGGCACCTTGCAGGGCAGTGAGGAACTTGGAGTGGATAAGGGCGGGCTTAGGCGAGGGGAACTTCATGCGGTGGGCGTTTTCACGGAGGAGACGGAAGTAGGGGTCCTGGTCGATGCCCATGGGAATCAGACACTGGATGCTGGCGATCTCTTGGGTGCGCTCCTGGAGGGGCTCGTCCTTCCAGATCTCGGGGTAGGAGGTAGCGAAGGCGGCGACACACTGCACGGCGGGGAAGAAGATGCGGCCGACGTTGGTGCTGTGCGAAATCGTGCGTTAGCCAAAGACAGCCCAGCCCGGCTGTGGGGTGGGAGGCAGGACGTACCTCTCGTTGAAACCGAATGCGCCACGGACTTGGTTGAAAGTCACCAGACTGGAGAACTCCCAAGCGTTCATCAAGATGTGGTTGCTGATGTACTTCAAGTCGCTGTAGATGAAGGTCTTCTTCAGGTCGAACCCGAGCGCAATGATATCCTTGGCGTTCTCCATGGCGAAGCCCAACGCATCCTCGAAGGTGATGTTGTCCTTGAAAAGGGCCTTCTCGTCGTCCGTAAGCATGAACACGAGCGGGACGTCGAACACATCCTGCAGCCACTTGGTGAACTGCAGGGGGATGGTGTGACCGAGGTGCAGACTGCCGCTACTGGGACCGCGGCCGGTGTAGAGGAAGAAGGGTTCCCCACGCTCGTAGAGGGTCAGGATCCGGTCGAAGTCACGGTGGCTGAAGAACAGGCCGCGGCGGAGCCAGCGGTGCGGCTTGTGTCCGGTAACCTTCTCGAAGCGCTCGAGAAGCTTCTCGTCAATGAGGGAGGTGTTCCATTTCCTATGCAGAGAGGAGACTCGTTAATTGCGTTCAAAATACGCTGGAACACCGCACATACCGACAGATGGCCTCATAGTCGATGGCCACCACCTCGCCGTTCTCGTCGCGACCACCCTCGACGGACCAGGGGTTGATGTCCTGGTCCTGCGCAGGCTTGTTCTCAGCCACGGGGGTGTTCTCAGCCATTCTGACGATTTCTCTGCAGTCTGAGGGAGAAAGGGGCAAGAAGGACAAAGGAGCAGCACAAAGCGTCGGCGGAGTCACTCTCGCGCCGAGGGGAAATTGACTGCCCCTCCAAATTTCCCCTTTGGGCACTAAATTGTCACGTGCCCGCTGTCATCCCGCCGGAGACCCGCACTATCCCCGATGCGGTCCGCACGCCTGCAGTTCGCTCGCGGTGGGCTATCATTCTTGATGAACTTGACAGAGATTAGCTGAATGCATGACTCATAAAGCATTCTGCAGCTTGACCCATGCATTCCATTCAGTCAATCAAGACCCGGGAATGGTGGGGGATGGGTTAACCGCGGATATCTTGGTCTGCGGTCGATCGCGCCATTATCTCCGAAGGCTCGCTCATTTCCCCGCGATCACTTTACCTCCTTCAATTTCATATAACAGATCAACCAGACTTATTTCTTGACTAACAAAGCTCATTGACTAGCATCATGTCTGATCCCAAAGTCTTGGTCCAGTCTCTCACTCCGTGCGCGGTCCAGAATGCCTATTCCCTCATCCAACCTTACGTGCACCGCACTCCTCTCCTCACCAACCAGACCCTCAACAACATCGCCTCGACTCCACAGGCCCCGGAAGCATTGACCGGTACGCCCTTCGAAGGGCAACCGCCCGCCCATCCGAAGATTCGATTCTTCTTCAAATGCGAAAACTACCAGCGAATTGGCGCCTTCAAGGCCCGAGGCGCGTTCCACGCCTTGCTGCGACTGATTGAAGAGCGGGGTCAGGAGGAAGTGCAGAAACGTGGGGTCATCACGCATAGCTCGGGTATGTGATGAACCAAACAGTGTTCTTGAGGATCCTAGGACCAAAGTCGCCATCATGACTCCAGCTCACGCTTCACAGGGAACCATGCGCAAGCTCTTGCCCTCGCCGCCTCCACCCTCAATGTCCCCGCCTACATCATCATGCCCAGTATCAGCACGCCATCGAAAATCGCAGGGACGCGGTCTCATGGCGCAGAGGTCATATTCAGTGGTTCGACGAGCGTCGAGCGGGAGGCTGTCGTAGAGGAAGTCCAGGGAAGGACGGGTGCGATTCTGGTACCGCCCTATGATGACTTCGACATCATCTGCGGGCAGGGCACCACGGCCCTGGAGCTTGAGGAACAATACAGCAAGCTTATTGCCGAGAAACCGCACCTGAGCGTTCATCAGGAGAATCCGGTGTTGGATGCTGTGATCACGCCGGTTGGCGGAGGTGGCCTCAACGCTGGTGTGGCGACCTTTTTCTCGGATAAGACGACCAAGGTGTTTGGTGCGGAGCCCAGTTTTGAGGGTGCAGATGACTGTTGCCGTGGCTTAGAGGCCGGGGAGCGTGTACCGGCCGTGTCGACCCTGACGATTGCGGACGGGTTACGCACTCCCGTCGGCCTGTTGAACTGGGAGGTTATATCGGATAAGAACAAGGTTGCGGGTGCCTTTGCCGTGACGGAAGAGCAGATCAAGGCTGCGATGAGGTTGGTGCTGGAGCGCATGAAGGCTGTTGTTGAGCCGAGTGCGGTGGTGGGGTTGGCGGTGTGTCTGTACAATGAGGAGTTCCGACGTCTCGTCGAGAAGGAAGCTCCCAATGGTTGGGACGTGGGGATCGTGTTCAGCGGAGGCAACACGACCGTAGAAGCTATCGCGAAGCTGTATAGCTGAGAGCCGGCTCTGGATATCTAAGAGGAGCTTAATCCCCGTATAGTGTAAATAACCACTCATAGAGATCAATCGAATTGAACTCCATCCCTGCCAACCCGAAAGAACAACATGCCTCCATCCAGTGCTTCAATCCCCTCGATCCATCTCCGCGGCCACTCCTCACATCCCCACATATTTACCCAACCGGAGAACTTCCCCCGCATAACCAATTCCTGCCGCTTGGCCGCCTGCCGTTCAGCCTGCTGCAGGTCGATCGCAACAGCAAACTGTCGAACCGTATCCCGCTGAACAACAATTCGTAAAGTGGGAAACGTTCCCCACGGCGCTGGAAGAGCGGGTCGAAATGCCGGCATCCGGAACGCAGGCGCATCAGCGGGGTTATACAGGTCATACGGTCCCGAGGGTTGGTAGCCAGGGGGGCGATGGTCGTGTTTTGTAGATGGCGCAGCAGTCGTGGTGAAGACTACCGCGCAGCTGAAGACTCGCTGCAGCCGCTTGAGTTCCCTGACCAGGTCCGTATACATGTCGAAGAGGTAGAAGCCTTGTTTCTGCCGCCGATTGTTCTCGATCTCCGCAGCTGGACGTCCTATGTCTCCGACCCGGGTCACTTCATCCTGCAGCTTGTCCTGCCAGTAGAAGGCATTGGCGCTGTCTAGGATGATGAGTTGGAGCGCTCGAGAACCGGATACATGGCGGGGGAGATCTAGGAGGTACGTGTCCAGCGTCTGGAGTGTGGCGAGGAGGGCCGATGAAGACTGCGGACGGAGAACATGGACATGCTGCAGACAGGAGGCTATCATGTTCTCTGCGTCCTCGTCGAGCGGGACTTTACCCTGTGCCTTGCATTTGGCCTCGACCAAGCCTCGCAGGACAGTACGAAGGCGTTCGGCGTCGAAGCGTCCATCGGTGTCGATATACACCGCGGCCGAATCGCGCCCTCTAAGCTGGATACTGTTGAACTCAGATGGCAGAATCGCAATAGCAGTTAGGTAGTACAGTAGATGTGACTTTCCAGCTGCAGAGGATGTGCTGGATATCTCCAAGACCGGCTCTGCACGGCTAGTGGGGGCAGACACCGTGACATTGGCGAGATGGATGTCAGCAGTGTCTTCAGCTGCTTCTCGTGGAAGCTCATCATCAGGCTCGTGCTCGGCAATCTGAGTCTCCCGCACAGGCTCTGGTACATGTACATGCTGTCCTGACGGAGCAGGTGCGGTGAAGATATCCAGGAGGCTATCGAGCGCGCTGACCCCGAAACGAGTTTTCAGGGCGTCTCGCCCGATACTCTCTTGACATAGGTCACGTAAGTCATGTAAAAGCTATGAAAACGTTAGCAACCGGAGAAATTGAACCGCGCGACTTGCAGTGATGACGTCCGTCACCCTGCACGGAGATATATAGATAGGACCACCAACCTCATCCAGTCTCTCCTCATGCACTTCTGCCAGTAACCTCTCCCCAAAGCTAGCCGCCATGTCTCACTGAACAACTCATCAATCAATCAATCAGAACTGAACCCTTCGCTGATACTCAAGCTCCGCGGATAGATGTAGTTGCGGTGACGATACAACTGCAACGGCAACGGTGCAAACAAACCAAGACCGACTCAACGGCCCCGGCGCCGGTGCCGGAAATCCTCCCGCACCTTCCACCATCACGGCTCCTCCGCATCATCACCACCACCACAACAACACCCACCCAACCCGACGCAACCCACACCCACCCCTCAACCCAAACGCAAACAGAAAAAAGAAAAGAAAATGGCCCCCCTGGTCCCAGTCTTCCACGCCGAAACCCTCCCAGAGCACGTGAACATCTCAACGAAGAACTTCCAAGAAAAGCGGCGGAAGGGCGGCACCGTCGAGCTCGAGAAGTGCCCGCTGCTGGAGATGGTCCAATACTCGTGCAACCCACCGCAGGGGGGGATTCCGAAGCCCGGCGTGATCGTGTGTCAACCGGTGGTGCGGCTATTTCGAAGGTAAGCAAGCGTCTTGCTTTTGGGAGATTCGGTGCGGAAGGTGTGGGTCTTGATGCTGATACTACAATTGTCTACGTACAGGTGCGCTGGGGGATTGACGGTTGAGACGACGGCCTGGGAGCCGATTCGGGTTGCTCGGGAGAAGGAGGAGGAGGAGCGGAAGCGCGCTGCAGCTGCAGCTGCACAGAAAGATGCTGGGAATGCGTGATGAAGCGGGTGTACTGCGAGTGTTGGTTTGTTGCATAGCGTGTATACATATACGGGAGTTTTGAAGGGGTATAGTTATGGCGTTCGGGTGTTGGTAGGGAAGACATTACGCTGGAGACGATGAAGATTGCTTTGACCATGTACATATTATTTGCATTGATTTTGAACTTGCTACTCCTTTGGGTATCTTCAACGGTCATGCGATGATGAAAGAAAAAAAAACTAATCTTGAACGCCCGAGACGCCATTCCGGTTTCCAGCCCCGAGCTGCCTTGCAAACACACACATACCCTCGACAATCATGTGCTCACCCAGCTATCCACTCTGGACGATATATTGTGGGACTCCTTCGTCGCAGGCTGCTTATCATCCGTCCTGCGCGTCCCAGACGACGGCACCCGTCGCCAGAATTCGCGCTCGCAGTTGATGATGGGCGGCAGCTCGATGCTCAGGGCGAGTTTCGAGCGCGTGGGCTTGACCTCGGTGTCCAGGCCGGCACCGGAGTCGATTTCCATGGGGGCAGCCGAACCCGCCGCCGTGGCTGTCCGCTGCATGCGCTTCGCCAATCCTTTGAAGGTCTTCTCGAACATACTATCCATGGTCTCGGCGCGGCGGCCCCAGGGCTTCTTCTCGCGCGCCGAGGACCCGAATTGGTTATCTTTGAAGGCGGCGCGCGCCAATTTGCGCAGGGCCTCCTCGCCGTGGCGACCGTCCTCGGTGGCGCGCTCGCGGATCCTGCGAGCGTCCTGCTCTCGTTCGGTGAAGACGGGCGTGTGGCGGTAGGTGTGTTTGCTCGGAAATGCGGGGAAATGTTTCGGGATGTGGGAGCTGCGGACGCGGTCGTTCTCGCCGCTGAGTTGCGGTCCAAGGGATGGGAGGGTCTTGAAGGAATCCTCTTCCGGGGGAGGGCTGGGTTGAAGGGTAGGGGTGGGCTCGAGCTTGGGATGGCGCGGGATGTGGGGGAGGAGGTCGGTCAGCGAGACGGAGTGCCGTTTGAGGGCGTCGTCGAAGTCATGGGGTATAGGCTGGGTGCGTCGGCTCGAGAGCATGGACTGCCGCACATACGATGCGACGCTCAAAAGATCTAGACGCAGACGATGATGTCAACCTCGTGCCGCGGGTTCTGATTTTTGTACCTATGCCAGCCAGACAGATATGGATGCAGCTCCCAACACAAACCCAACGTACATTCTTCGGTTACCCTGCGGAAAGCGTCCAGCGCAGCGGGGTCAGCGAGTTCGAACCCGCATGTTCGTAGGTATTGTCCGATCGACCGGTTCAGGACCTGGTCGACGCAAGCTTCGTCGACGATAGCGGGCTCAGGCAGAGCCGGGTTGACGGGGGTTTGGAGGCGATGGTGATGGTGGTAGGGACGCTTGATGCGCTTGGCGTCAGGGGCATCCAGCCCTACTTGAGGCGACGAAGAGGAGCGCTTGATGGTTGGTTCAGACGAGACCATGGCGCCGTTGGATGGTCATGCCGGGGAGAGAGTAAGTCGCAGAAGGAGCTGAGAAGCCGGCGGGAAACACGCCGCCCGCAATCAGAGGTCACGTGCACGGCTGGGGAGCTGCACGCCTGAGGCAGCAACTGCCTCTGACATTGAACTGCCCCCCATTGAACCTCATTGGGCTCTGATCCAGCGTTCACTTGAGCCTTGCAGCAAAGTATAAGATTGACAAAGACTACCCAGCCAATAAACACGAGCAATATCGCTAAGCAGTTGCAGTTGCAGCTGAACCAACCGGTCAGGCCACTCAGAGCGGTCGCTTACTACACGCCGGGCCGGGAAAGCTTCACCACACCCGACTTCTCACTCCGACATCACCACCACCGTCTCTCCTCCTCCACCTCATACCACCAACCACACCTACACAATTGCTCGATAGCATTGAGACACAATGGCCGCCGCTATTCCTCCCATCACCGGCGTAAGTGATCCTCTTTAGATCATTCCAATCCACCAACCCAGCACCGATCAATCATCCCACCCGTACCATGCCATCCAAGCCTTCCATGATGATGATGATGATGCCAATGACACAACCAACCCAATCCACCTCAATTCACGCGCAAGACCCAGACCCAAAGCTAACAAAGAAAACAGATGCTCCGCCGCACCCTGGTCCTGGACCTGAGCACCGCCTTCGGTGAGTACAACCCGGACTCTGTCTTCGACGCAACCCACGCACATGAACCTATGCCATGAGCTTACAGATCCAACTATCCCACCTCCCCCTCAATTCAATCTTAAACAAAGCCACTACACGAAGAAACCATTCAATGAACCAAAACTAACAAAACCATAGGCTTCGGCACCACCTTCGGCTACCTCTGGTGGTACGGTACGTATCAGCCCATCTTACCCTCCAAAAGACAACCGCAATCCAATGCAACCCACCTCCAACCAAACCCTATGCAGAATCGCAAGCTAACAAAAGAAAAAAAAAAGGCTACCACCTTCCCCGCGTCCGCGCCCGTGACAACTACTACTCCCGCCTGGAGGCTGAGCGCGCTGCTCAGCAGGCGTAAAGTCTCGTCTCGTCTCGGTGATTCTTCCGGTAGCGAACGACGCGAAGCGATGGCAGTGGGATTGACCACGTCCACGACTGCAATCCAGAAGTGGGGTTCGATTCGATAGCGAGAATTGTTGTGGGCTGTTAGGTTAGAGATATCTAGGGGTTGTCTAGTGCAGTGTCAATATTATTTGATTCAGTATTGTTTTGTGAGCTTGGTTTCTTTGGTGCGCTAGGTCTGGGTAGATCTTGAGTGGGTGCATTGTGGGGTTGATTGGGTGAAAGATGGGGTTGTGATGTCTTCGGAGGGGGTTGTAATGCGAGGGTTGTGTGGTATAAGTGCTTATTTGACCTGTCTTTATATGCGGTTGGATGGGATGGGATGGGATGGGATGGGGACTGGGTAAACTGTAGGTATACGATGTTAATTGTTGAATGGCTGCTTGAGTCGAGATAGTGGTACACAGTGTGGATAGTAGTGTGTATCAGGTACTAGTCCCAAACCTGGGAGTGCAGCTTCCACAATACGCAATCTCAGAGCCAATAAATCATCTCTTTCATAAACAGGGAATCTATCCAGTCGCTAATGGAATTCAAATGACAAATGCATGCTCGCGCACCCTGCCTCCATATGGTGCCTGTGCCCATCACAGAACAACTGCACCACCCGCACCAAAAGAATCACCTATACTCAGCCGGCTACCACAAACGACAACCTCCAGGCCAGCACAAAACATCCCCCTCTTGCCACCGTACCGTAAGAGAAGAAAACAAAAGAATCACCGCATCACGCGATCAAACTGCACCCCCCGCACTGTCCCGCCACCCATCGACGTCCGAACATTCCGCTTGAACGCCTCGCGATTAACCCGCAGATCCTCCGCGGCCTCTTTGTTAAGGGGATCGGACGCATTCGGTTCGAGGAAGAGGAACTGCATGTACGTTAGCCATCATAACCAGCCCACCCCCCATCGTTTCCCACCGAAGAAAAAAGAAAAAGAAATCATACCTGCATCCCAACAATAACAGCATTCAGATTCAACACGGGCTTCCAATCCTCCCGCAGAATATTCAAGCACACATTACCCTCGAGATCAATATTCGGATGATAGATCTTCTGCGTGCATTTCACCTTGGGCGGATCATGCGGGAAGTTCTGGTTGACCGCAAAAGAAAACGCGAAGCTGCCGCCCTTGTACATGCCTTCGTCGGGTTCGATGGTCAGTACGAAGTTGAGGATGTCGTCGGGGTTGGGGAAGGTCATTTTCATGGTGCTGCCTAGGGTGAGTTCTTGGAGGTCTGCATTCCCATTTGAAAATCAGTATGGGGGTTCGTTAGGACTGGGACTGGTATTGTGGTCTGGGGAAGGGGAGGAGAGGCAACGCACCTCGCTGAACCCGTAACTGCGCGGCAGTGACCTTCTTCTTCTTCTTGCCGGCGGCGCCTTCGGCATTTTCAGCTTGTTGCTGTTGTTGTTTCTATTCCCTCGGAATCAGTACGTTGGACTCATAAAGAAAGAAACACGGGCAGGATCGGTAGAGACCGAAAAAGAGGGCTTACCATAGACCATATCTTCAACATCTTGGCTCGCGTGCTCGTCAGAAGGTTCTCGCCACCTCCTGGATTCTTGGACTTGAACTTGATTCAACGCCTGAGCTGTAGGCGCAAGGAAGTTTGTAGTGTGAGGAATCTCAGCTGTTAAATCAAGAGATTAGATCTTGAGGGTCTGTCGAGTAGGTGTCGGAAGACGCAGGAGGGGGCGGAGGGAAAGCGGCGGGGTCCCTCTGGTAAGCGGTGGACGATTTTGCCACAACAAGACAAATGAGGGCTTTGCTATCAAGCCCTTGTAACCAACTGCAAGAAATATATACTCACACACCCGAGTTCAAACAAAAGAAGGAAAGATAATGATCCGCGCGTCAAGTCAAGACTGGTAGGCAGAGGGCGGAGAGAGCGGCGGCCTGACGCCATGTGCCTTCATTGTGCCATCCTTCTTTCTGCCCCCGTCTGCCGCCTTCCATCACCGCCTACACTTACAAATCGACATCCAAGAACAATGAAGTTAAGACTGGCCATGCATGATACATCCATAATTCTAAACGCTAGTGTCTACAAACATCGCCCATGCCTGCAGTCCGTCGAAATGTGCAATCCAACCAGAAGAAAACGAAAAGAAAACACATGGGGAAACACAGAACTCAACAAACATCATATGTAGAATACAAAATTGCAACAAAAATGTGCCAAGAATAACTCCGCGAGGTTCCTGCCCGCCATGCGTCCGCAAGCCACCTCTCCTTGCAAACCTTTTCATTAATGCTCCTCCTCTACCGCCGCGCGAAGCAGCACATCACTCCCGTCTTACCCAAGAACCAGCAGGCTCCGATGAAACGGAAGAGTGCGACAACAGCGTTGGACCACAGGAGGGCCTGGAAGAAACGCGAAGTCCGGTTCGTAGCAGAGTTCTGCATCCATCGGTCAGCTCCAATCCCCTCGTCCAGAATCGGGAAATACATACCGTGAAGCCAAACTTATCCACACCGTCGCTAGTGATACAAACCGCAAGCAGCGCATTACTGAAGATCCAGAACGTCACCAGGCGGGTACGGAAACTCTTGTACGAATCATCCAAGCTCTTCTCGTCTTTCTCCACGGGTGCCACATAAGGCGTCAGAGCCCGCTTCACCGTCGCCTCGAATTGACTGTCGATATCCGCCTGGGGCTTGTCGATTTCCTCAATCACAGCCTCCTTGCCATCGTTTTCCTTGGTCGTCTTGGCCGAAGGCAGCGCATCAGCCTTGTCCGATCCCTTGGTACCCCAGGACACATCGTGCCAGTTGCTGAAGGCGTAGACGTTCAGGATGTTGATGTACGACGACTGCACGGCCATATACGCCGGGAACGAGGTGAACATGTGCCAAGGGTCCATGTACATGAACGAGGCCACGAAGTACAGACCGAAGGTGGCAGCAAGGGCGATGATGATAATACCGGCACCGGTCGACCCAAAGAACGAGCCAAGGAAAGCGCCCACACCGTGAGAAGTATCGAAGTCCATCGGAGCACTTCCACTGAAAGCGCGGACGACCAGGTAGAGCGCGTCGACCACAACGTAGAGCTGGATGATACCAAATACCACAAAAGACGCAAGGTAGGAGAACTTGGAGCCCTTGGGCCGGTTACCCAGAGCGAGGATGAACTGCAAGAGCAAGAAGCCGAGATAAGCGTATTTGACGAGAGTGTTGATAATCGGGGTCGCCGTGGTGCCGAAGGGGAAACCCGTGTTACCGTTGCTGTTACTGGGAGTTCCGACCAGGTCCATAATGACGGACGTCGTAAGCCAGTAGGAAGCTGGAAACCATGGGGTCAGATCAATCCACATAGAATTCAAGGAATCCACATACCCAAAGAGAACCAAGTCAGAATCGTCGAGAACACGTTATACAGCATCTGGATGTGAAGGAAGAACATGCGGATGATGTTGTGTCCACTCTTGTACATACGGCCGAAGTGCATCAAAGAATAGATACCGGCGGCGAAGGAACCGTTCAACCAACGACGACGCTGGGAGATGAACTCGGGAGCACCCTCGGGCACGTCAGTTTCGGCCTTCGAAGCCTTGACATAGGACAAGTGCCATTTTGAGCCTGCCTTGGCGACCAACTCGAAACACAGAATACGATCTTCAGCCAAGAACATGTTCTTCTTGAAAATGTTCATGCCCTCGATACCCTTCTTACCCAGTTGCTTGGAAAGGGTGTGATCACCGTGGAAATATTGTTCAAGGGGACGTCCCATAATCGCACGGAATCGGTAGGCAGAGAACGCACCGGGCAACACCGAGACGTAACCGAAGGAACTCTCCAAAGGCTTATCCAGGATGTTACTGATCTTATACTCGAAATTCTGCGCTGCGACGAGCGGGTTGACCAGATTCTTCCAACCCTTACCCAACATGGCATGGATTTCACCGCAAGCGCCTCCCAAATCCTTGTCATTATAGAAAGCCTCCCACAGAGCGAGGAGAGACTTGGGACCGGGCTTGGTTCCGGCATCGAGCAAAATACAGATCTCGGGGTTAAGAATGCGGCCGAAAGCGTTGAAGAGCCATCTGTGCGAGTTGATCTTCTTGCTGTTCTTCTGCTTGAGACAGAACATCATCTGCACGGGAGGAAGGGTGCTGGGACCGTCATCGGTAGGCCGAATGAGCTGCTGATTGGGAGTGACGGAAAGCTGAGTCGTGTATTCGAACTGTCTGCTGTTAGCACCGCCATCGAACCTTTTCACCCAATGCACGTACAATGTGAGCAACCGTTTCCTTGCCGTCAACGTCACGCTTCATGACACCGTCTTGGTAGACACCGACCGTGGCCAGCACATCCAACACATCTTTATCACAAGGGTCGATACCGTCGAAGACCAAGGCGACCACGATCTTCTGCCAGGCAGGGCCTCCCTTATTCCAGAATTCTGACTTCTTGAGGTTGACGATATCCCGAATGTTCTGCATGACACCGTGCAGAGTACGGGCTGTCAGGGTCTTGTCTTCGTTGTAATAGGTGATCGCAATTAGCAATTCGGTGTGTCTGTTGTACATGGCGGGACGCAGGTTATAACCGTTGTGAAGGGTAAACTCATTCGGATCACAAGTCGCAGCAGTGTCTGTAGATCGAGGGTGCTTGATCAGCCACAGAATCGCTCACATCTTGAGGAAAGGCTTCACCTACATCGCATATGCGTGAATTCCTCGCTACCACCCTCTAGATCGTTTCTATACTTCGCTTGGATAGCGTTCTGGATAGCGCTGGGCACGGGGTAGTCGACACTCAGGACTGAGCCCTGCACCAGCTTGACCTTTCTGGTCGCATAACGGCGAAGATTGCCACCTCCACCACCGCCGCCCCCACCGTTGGCACCTCCAGGTGCCTGGCGCTGGCGCCAAGCCTCTGTCGACGAAGTTTCACTGCGCGCATAGGGCGAAGCGACCCGACCAGGGACCCCAAAGGCGGCCGCCGGATTCTCTCCTGACTGTGCGGAGTAGACCGACGCACCACCGCTGTAGGGATCATGGTAGGCGGCGTCTGGGGCATAGGTTTCGGTCAAGCTGTAGCCCGAAGTTGGGCGCTGGGGCGACAGACCTCGCTGCTGAGGGTCATCAAAGGGACCGGTGAAAGGGCCTTGTTGGTTGGCTAACAACCCATGGGATGCTTCCTCTTCGTACTATAGGCGTCCAACGTTTAGTCTGGGCAGGTTTCACGGGAGGGGCATCACCAGCGTCGACCGCTTAAGATCGAGACTTACGTTGTTACCATGACCAATATCTTGGAGGCCATGACCGGCGGCGCCTTCATCGTAGCCCGGAGGCGAATGGTTGCCAGCGCTTTGGTAGGCCATGGTTAATGATAGGAGATTAAACGGTTGTACGCGTGAAATAGACTTGGGCACTCAAAGCAAGCCCCAAATGCGAGCAGAACGCAAGGACAATCGTTACAAACGGGGAACAACGAGAAGGGGGTATTCGCAGAAACAAGGAGCAAGGAGTGCGTCGATGTGGAACGTCAGACCAGACAAAGGGAGTCGTTAATCAATACAGTGCAGCGGGCTCCGACCGACAAGCGCAGTTGCAATGCAGCGGGAAGTTTCAAGTCGCTGGGAGATTCCGCATGCGCAGGAGGAAAAGACTAGGATAATAAGGCGCCAGGAGAGGGGCGCGGGCGACAGCAGGAACGTGGGAACAAGCCGCCAGGGCTGACTGAAGTTCACTCGGGGGGGTGGTTTGCGTAGCGGTCAGTGAGTGAGTGAGTGAGTGGTTGATGAGTGGGCTGGGTTGTGGTTGTTTTGTGTTGTTGTAATGGTGGTTATTGTTGTCCCGAGGAAGGACGGGGCAACCGAGAAGACACTTTCCCAAAACGAAGCTGGGGAGGGGCAAGTGGGAAAGGATAAGTAAGTAAGTAAGTGTGAGGTCGTGAAGAGGGAAGGGGAAGAGGGGAGGATGGGATGAGATGGAAAGGGTAGGAGGAGAGAAGGAAGTAGGAGGAAGGAAGAAAGCAAAAAAAGAAAACAGTAACAGTAAGAAAGAGGAGGAAGTCAGTAAGAAAAAGGAAAATGAGACAAGACAGACAGACAGCTTTCCTTTCATGGGAGGGTTTTTTGGACCAGGGAAGGAAAGGAAGTGCACTGGTGGGTAAATCAGTAACTATGTAAAGTACAAGTACAGTAAAAGCAGTAGTAGTTGGATTCCTAACCTGAAGGAACTTGAAGGCTGGGAGTGTTGTTAACTTGTTACTACTGTACTATCTGATCATTCCCCAAACTTTGACAGATTCTATATCATCATCCCCCCTCCCCAGCCAGCCTGCCTGGGATTCTCTCCTTCATGAATCTACATGAAGATCCACCCGATGATTCTCACATGAATGCCTTTCTCACAGTCTTCAGTGTGGTTGTGGTTGTGGTTGTTATTGTTATTGTTGAATCCCATCCTCTTCTGCCCGGGCACCCGCGCTGTTTGAGGATTTCCTCTTTCGTCATCATCCCCTCTTCCTCGATGTGGCTCGATGGCCCATCATCACCCAACTGGAAGATCCCCATGTAATTGTTTTTTTTATTTTTTTTTTAAATAAATCATGAAGATAGTAACTCCCTCCCCTCCTGCTCCTACTTCTCCTTTCCCTCCCCCCCCTGATAATCGTGTGGAGGGTGACAGTGCAGTGCCATGCCGTGCAGTCATGCTCTTTCTCTCTCTTACTGATCCAGGGTCCAAACCCTGATTCTGGGCCAGTGGGTTTTTCTGGACCCTGCTCTTAATTAATACTACAAGTAGGTAGAGTTTCTTTGCGTTACAGCCTTTGGGCCCGTGTAAATTACCTTACCACATGGCCCTCGTCACGTATTGTCCCGCCGAAGCCCGCCCAGGACCCCCCTTCTTCGTCCCCTCCCTCCACAATGGACCAGAGAACCCTCGAGCCGACGAGAGACAGAAAGAAAAGAGCCAGCCAGTGGCTAGATACCATCATTCTCTTTCATCGCGAGTGCAATCCTTTGTAGAAGAGAACAAGCACAGGCACGATAGGGGTTCCCAGAGGCAAGCGTGCCGTGGTTGTTACCAGCAATTGGTTGGATGGTACCTGGTGGCTAGTATAACACCGCTCCCCGAGGGAGTGAAGGAGATGCATTCCCATCCCTCGCCAGCATAACTGACCACATGAGGGTAATTTAGACTCAGACCCTTTCTCGCTCATGTTAACCACGGTCACAGAACATCAACTAGATTATGGAGTACCATTAGACTAAGTCAGTGCGTAGTGCGTACTCCAGCGAAGTGTTTCGACTTGGAACCCTGTTTCGAGTTGACATCCACTCTATATCTCAGACCGCCCCAATTGGCTGGTCCCGCGCCAGTGTGGCTTGCTTGCTTGCTTGCTTGCTGGGTGTCACCGCAGTAACAAGTACTGTACAAAAGACGAGCCACCGCTCGTATCCGGTAACGTTCCATACGACGATTGTTTCAGGGGGCGGGAAGCCCAGCCAAATATAGCAGCCTTGTGGGGGTGCAGTGATGCAGTGGGTGGATGAGCAAGACTTTCATCCAGCACCCTCCCAAAAAAAAAAAAAAAAAAAAAAAAAA